>NW_027411839.1:0-125266 GCF_047663935.1 Musca autumnalis
AAATTCACCGGGCATGACTTTCCCAATACAAATGTTCACCGGGCATGACTTTCCAATACAAAAGTTCACCGAGCATGACTTTCCCAATACAAAAGTTCACCGGCCATGATTTTCCCAATACAAAAGTTCACCGGCATGACTTTCCCATACAAAAGTTCACCGGGCATGAATTTCCCAATACAAAAGTTCACCGGGCATGGCTTTCCCAACACAAAAGTTCACCGGCATGACTTTCCCAATACAAAAGTTCACCGGGCATGAATTTCCCAATACAAATGTTCACCGGGCATGACTTCGCCAATACAAAAGTTCACCGGAGACGACTTTCCCAATACAAAAGTTCACCGGGCATGACATTCCCAATACAAAAGTTCACCGGGCATGACTTTCCCAATACAAATGTTCACCGGGCATGACTTTGCCAATACAAAAGTTCACCGGAGATGACTTTTCCCATACAAAAGTTCACCGGGCATGACTTTCCCAATACAAAAGTTCACCGGGCATGACTTTCCCAATACAAAAGTTCACCGGACATGACTTCCCAATACAAAAGTTCACCGGGCATGACTTTCCCAATACAAAAGTTCACCGGGCATGACTTTCCCAATACAAAAGTCACCGGGCATGACTTTCCCAATACAAATGTTCACCGGGCATGACTTTCCTAATACAAAAGTTCACCAGGCATGACTTTCCCAATACAAAAGTTCACCGGAGATGTCTTTCCCAATACAAAAGTTCACCGGGCATGACTTTCCCAATACAAAAGTTCACCGGAGATGACTTTCCCAATACAAAAGTTCACCGGGCATGACTTTCCCAATACAAATGTTCACCGGGCATGACTTTGCCAATACAAAAGTTCACCGGGCATGACTTTCCCAATACAAACTGTTCACCGGGCATGACTTTCCCAATACAAAAGTTCACCGGGCATGACTTTCCCAATACAAATGTTCACCGGGCATGACTTTCCCACTACAAAAGTTCACCGGGCATGACTTTCCCAATACAAAGTTCACCGGGCATGACTTTCCCAATACAAAAGTTCACCGGGCATGAATTTCCCAATACAAAATGTTCACCGGGCATGACTTTCCCAATACAAAAGTTCACCGGAGATGACTTTCCCAATACAAAAGTTCACCGGGCATGACTTTCCAAACAAATGTTCACCGGGCATGACTTTCCCAGTACAAAAGTTCACCGGGCATGACTTTCCCAATACAAAAATTTCACCGGGCATGACTTTCCCAATACGAAAGTTCACCGGAGATGACTTTCGCAATACAAAAGTTCACCGGGCATGAATTTCCCAATACAAATGTTCACCGGGCATGACTTTGCCAATACAAAAGTTCACCGACATGACTTTCCCAATACAAAAGTTCACCGGGCATGACTTTCCCAATACAAAGTTCACAGGGCATGATTTTCCCAATACAAAAGTTCACCGGGCATGACTTTCCAATACAAAAGTTCACCGAGATGACTTTCCCAATACAAAAGTTCACCGGGCATGACTTTCCCAATACAAAAGTTCACCGGGCATGACTTTCCCAATACAAATGTTCACCGGGCATGAACTTTCCTAATACAAAAGTTCACCAGGCATGACTTTCCCAATACAAAAGTTCACCGGAGCATGACTTTCCCAATACAAAAGTTCACCGGGCATGACTTTCCCAATACAAAAGTTCACCGGAGATGACTTTCCCAATACAAAAGTTCACCGGGCATGACTTTCCCAATACAAAAGTTCACCAGGCATGACTTTCTCAATACAAAAGTTCACCGGGCATGAATTTCCCAATACAAATGTTCACCGGGCATGACTTTGCCAATACAAAAGTTCACCGGAGATGACTTCCCAATACAAAAGTTCACCGGGCATGACTTTCCCAATACAAAAGTTCACCGGGGATGACTTTCCAATTCAAAAGTTCACCGGGCATGAATTTCCCAATACAAATGTTCACCGGGCATGACTTTCCCAATACAAAAGTTCACCGGGCATGACTTTCCCAATACAAAAGTTCACCGGAGATGACTTTCCCAATACAAAAGTTCACCGGAGATGACTTTCCCAATACAAAAGTTCACCGGGCATGACTTTCCCAATACAAAAGTTCACGGGCATGACTTTCCCAATACAAAAGTTCACCGGGGCATGACTTTCCCAATACAAAAGTTCACCGGCATGACTTTCCCAATACAAAAGTTCACCGGGCATGACTTTCCCAATACAAATGTTCACCGGGCATGACTTTCCAATACAAAAGTTCACCGGGCATGACTTTCCCAACACAAAAGTTCACCGGGCATGACTTTCCCAATACAAAAGTTCACCGGGCATGAATTTCCCAATACAAATGTTCACCGGGCATGACTTTGCCATACAAAAGTTCACCGGAGATAATTTTCATACAATAGTTCACGGAGATGACTTTCCCAATCCAAAGTTCACCGGGCATGACTTTCCCAATATAAATGTTCACCGGGCATGACTTTCCCAATACAAAAGTTCACCGGAGATGACTTTTCCCATACAAAAGTTCACCGGGCATGACTTTCCCAATACAAAAGTTCACCGGGCATGACTTTCCCAATATAAATGTTCACCGGGCATGACTTTCCCAATACAAAAGTTCACCGGGAGATGACTTTTCCCATACAAAAGTTCACCGGAGATGACTTTCCCAATACAAAATTCACCGGGCATGACTTTCCCAATACAAAAGTTCACCGGGCATGACTTTCCCAATACAAAAGTTCACCGGAGATGACTTTCCAATACAAAAGTTCACCGGGCATGACTTTCCCAATACAAAAGTTCACCGGGCATGACTTTCCCAATACAAAAGTTCACCCGGGCATGACTTTCCCAATACAAAAGTTCACCGGGCATGACTTTCCCAATACAAATGTTCACCGGGGCATGACTTTGCCAATACAAAAGTTCACCGGAGATGGCTTTCCCAATACAAAAGTTCACCGGGCATGACTTTCCCAATACAAAAGTTCACCGGGCATGACTTTCCCAATACAAAAGTTCACCGGGCATGACTTTCCAATACAAAAGTTCACCGGGCATGAATTTCCCAATACAAAAGTTCACCGGGCATGGCTTTCCCAACACAAAAGTTCAACCGGGCATGACTTTGCCAATACAAAAGTTCACCGGAGATGACTTTCCCAATACAAAAGTTCACCGGGCATGACTTTCCCAATACAAAAGTTCACCGGGCATGACTTTCCCAATACAAATGTTCACCGGGCATGACTTTGCCAGTACAAAAGTTCACCGGAGATGACTTTTCCCATACAAAAGTTCACCGGCATGACTTTCCCAATACAAAAGTTCACCGGGCATGACTTTCCCAATACAAAAGTTCACCGGGCATGACTTTCCCAATACAAAAGTTCACCGGGCATGACTTTCCCAATACAAAAGTTCACCGGGCATGACTTTCCCAATACAAAAGTTCACCGGGCATGACTTTCCCAATACAAATGTCCACCGGGCATGACTTTCCTAATACAAAAGTTCACCAGGCATGACTTTCCCAATACAAAAGTTCACCGGAGATGACTTTCCCAATACAAAAGTTCACCGGGCATGACTTTCCCAATACAAAAGTTCACCGGAGATGACTTTCCCAATACAAAAGTTCACCGGGCATGACTTTCCCAATACAAATGTTCACCGGGCATGACTTTGCCAATACAAAAGTTCACCGGAGATGACTTTCCCAATACAAAAGTTCACCGGGCATGACTTTCCCAATACAAAAGTTCACCGGGCATGACTTTCCCAATACAAAAGTTCACCGGGCATGACTTTCCCAATACAAAAGTTCACCGGGCATGACTTTCCCAATACAAATGTTCACCGGGCATGACTTTCCTAATACAAAAGTTCACCAGGCATGACTTTCCCAATACAAAAGTTCACCGGAGATGACTTTCCCAATACAAAAGTTCACCGGGCATGACTTTCCCAATACAAAAGTTCACCGGAGATGACTTTCCCAATACAAAAGTTCACCGGGCATGACTTTCCCAATACAAATGTTCACCGGGCATGACTTTGCCAATACAAAAGTTCACCGGGCATGACTTTCCCAATACAAATGTTCACCGGGCATGACTTTCCCAATACAAAAGTTCACCGGGCATGACTTTCCCAATACAAATGTTCACCGGGCATGACTTTCCCAATACAAAAGTTCACCGGGCATGACTTTCCCAATACAAAAGTTCACCGGGCATGACTTTCCCAATACAAAAGTTCACCGGGCATGAATTTCCCAATACAAATGTTCACCGGGCATGACTTTCCCAATACAAAAGTTCACCGGAGATGACTTTCCCAATACAAAAGTTCACCGGGCATGACTTTCCCAATACAAATGTTCACCGGGCATGACTTTCCCAGTACAAAAGTTCACCGGGCATGACTTTCCCAATACAAAATTTCACCGGGCATGACTTTCCCAATACGAAAGTTCACCGGAGATGACTTTCGCAATACAAAAGTTCACCGGGCATGAATTTCCCAATACAAATGTTCACCGGGCATGACTTTCCCACTACAAAAGTTCACCGGGCATGACTTTCCCAATACAAAAGTTCACCGGGCATGACTTTCCCAATACAAAAGTTCACCGGGCATGAATTTCCCAATACAAATGTTCACCGGGCATGACTTTCCCAATACAAAAGTTCACCGGAGATGACTTTCCCAATACAAAAGTTCACCGGGCATGACTTTCCCAATACAAATGTTCACCGGGCATGACTTTCCCAGTACAAAAGTTCACCGGGCATGACTTTCCCAATACAAAATTTCACCGGGCATGACTTTCCCAATACGAAAGTTCACCGGAGATGACTTTCGCAATACAAAAGTTCACCGGGCATGAATTTCCCAATACAAATGTTCACCGGGCATGACTTTGCCAATACAAAAGTTCACCGGAAATGACTTTCCCAATACAAAAGTTCACCGGGCATGACTTTCCCAATACAAAAGTTCACCGGGCATGATTTTCCCAATACAAAAGTTCACCGGGCATGACTTTCCCAATACAAAAGTTCACCGGAGATGACTTTCCCAATACAAAAGTTCACCGGGCATGACTTTCCCAATACAAAAGTTCACCGGGCATGACTTTCCCAATACAAATGTTCACCGGGCATGACTTTCCTAATACAAAAGTTCACCAGGCATGACTTTCCCAATACAAAAGTTCACCGGAGATGACTTTCCCAATACAAAAGTTCACCGGGCATGACTTTCCCAATACAAAAGTTCACCGGAGATGACTTTCCCAATACAAAAGTTCACCGGGCATGACTTTCCCAATACAAAAGTTCACCAGGCATGACTTTCTCAATACAAAAGTTCACCGGGCATGAATTTCCCAATACAAATGTTCACCGGGCATGACTTTGCCAATACAAAAGTTCACCGGAGATGACTTTCCCAATACAAAAGTTCACCGGGCATGACTTTCCCAATACAAAAGTTCACCGGGGATGACTTTCCCAATTCAAAAGTTCACCGGGCATGAATTTCCCAATACAAATGTTCACCGGGCATGACTTTCCCAATACAAAAGTTCACCGGGCATGACTTTCCCAATACAAAAGTTCACCGGAGATGACTTTCCCAATACAAAAGTTCACCGGGCATGACTTTCCCAATACAAAAGTTCACCGGGCATGACTTTCCCAATACAAAAGTTCACCGGGCATGACTTTCCCAATACAAAAGTTCACCGGGCATGAATTTCCCAATACAAAAGTTCACCGGGCATGACTTTCCCAATACAAAAGTTCACCGGGCATGACTTTCCCAATACAAATGTTCACCGGGCATGACTTTCCCAATACAAAAGTTCACCGGGCATGACTTTCCAACACAAAAGTTCACCGGGCATGACTTTCCCAATACAAAAGTTCACCGGGCATGAATTTCCCAATACAAATGTTCACCGGGCATGACTTTGCCAATACAAAAGTTCACCGGAGATGACTTTTCCATACAAAAGTTCACCGGAGATGACTTTCCCAATACAAAAGTTCACCGGGCATGACTTTCCCAATATAATGTTCACCGGGCATGACTTTCCCAATACAAAAGTTCACCGGAGATGACTTTTCCCATACAAAAGTTCACCGGGCATGACTTTCCCAATACAAAAGTTCACCGGGCATGACTTTCCCAATATAAATGTTCACCGGGCATGACTTTCCCAATACAAAAGTTCACCGGAGATGACTTTTCCCATACAAAAGTTCACCGGAGATGACTTTCCCAATACAAAAGTTCACCGGGCATGACTTTCCCAATACAAAAGTTCACCGGGCATGACTTTCCCAATACAAAAGTTCACCGGAGATGACTTTCCCAATACAAAAGTTCACCGGGCATGACTTTCCCAATACAAAAGTTCACCGGGCATGACTTTCCCAATACAAAAGTTCACCGGGCATGACTTTCCCAATACAAAAGTTCACCGGGCATGACTTTCCCAATACAAATGTTCACCGGCATGACTTTGCCAATACAAAAGTTCACCGGAGATGGCTTTCCCAATACAAAAGTTCACCGGGCATGACTTTCCCAATACAAAAGTTCACCGGGCATGACTTTCCCAATACAAAAGTTCACCGGGCATGACTTTCCCAATACAAAAGTTCACCGGGCATGAATTTCCCAATACAAAAGTTCACCGGGCATGGCTTTCCCAACACAAAAGTTCACCGGGCATGACTTTCCCAATACAAAAGTTCACCGGGCATGAATTTCCCAATACAAATGTTCACCGGGCATGACTTTGCCAATACAAAAGTTCACCGGAGATGACTTTCCCAATACAAAAGTTCACCGGGCACGACTTTCCCAATACAAAAGTTCACCGGGCATGACTTTCCCAATACAAATGTTCACCGGGCATGACTTTGCCAGTACAAAAGTTCACCGGAGATGACTTTTCCCATACAAAAGTTCACCGGGCATGACTTTCCCAATACAAAAGTTCACCGGGCATGACTTTCCCAATACAAAAGTTCACCGGGCATGACTTTCCCAATACAAAAGTTCACCGGGCATGACTTTCCCAATACAAAAGTTCACCGGGCATGACTTTCCCAATACAAAAGTTCACCGGGCATGACTTTCCCAATACAAATGTCCACCGGGCATGACTTTCCTAATACAAAAGTTCACCAGGCATGACTTTCCCAATACAAAAGTTCACCGGAGATGACTTTCCCAATACAAAAGTTCACCGGGCATGACTTTCCCAATACAAAAGTTCACCGGAGATGACTTTCCCAATACAAAAGTTCACCGGGCATGACTTTCCCAATACAAATGTTCACCGGGCATGACTTTGCCAATACAAAAGTTCACCGGAGATGACTTTCCCAATACAAAAGTTCACCGGGCATGACTTTCCCAATACAAAAGTTCACCGGGCATGACTTTCCCAATACAAAAGTTCACCGGGCATGACTTTCCAATACAAAAGTTCACCGGGCATGACTTTCCCAATACAAATGTTCACCGGGCATGACTTTCCTAATACAAAAGTTCACCAGGCATGACTTTCCCAATACAAAAGTTCACCGGAGATGACTTTCCCAATACAAAAGTTCACCGGGCATGACTTTCCCAATACAAAAGTTCACCGGAGATGACTTTCCCAATACAAAAGTTCACCGGGCATGACTTTCCCAATACAAATGTTCACCGGGCATGACTTTGCCAATACAAAAGTTCACCGGGCATGACTTTCCCAATACAAATGTTCACCGGCATGACTTTCCCAATACAAAAGTTCACCGGGCATGACTTTCCCAATACAAATGTTCACCGGGCATGACTTTCCCAATACAAAAGTTCACCGGGCATGACTTTCCCAATACAAAAGTTCACCGGGCATGACTTTCCCAATACAAAAGTTCACCGGGCATGAATTTCCCAATACAAATGTTCACCGGGCATGACTTTCCCAATACAAAAGTTCACCGGAGATGACTTTCCCAATACAAAAGTTCACCGGGCATGACTTTCCCAATACAAATGTTCACCGGGCATGACTTTCCCAGTACAAAAGTTCACCGGGCATGACTTTCCCAATACAAAATTTCACCGGGCATGACTTTCCCAATACGAAAGTTCACCGGAGATGACTTTCGCAATACAAAAGTTCACCGGGCATGAATTTCCCAATACAAATGTTCACCGGGCATGACTTTGCCAATACAAAAGTTCACCGGAAATGACTTTCCCAATACAAAAGTTCACCGGGCATGACTTTCCCAATACAAAAGTTCACCGGGCATGACTTTCCCAATACAAAAGTTCACCGGGCATGACTTTCCCAATACAAAAGTTCACCGGAGATGACTTTCCCAATACAAAAGTTCACCGGGCATGACTTTCCCAATACAAAAAGTTCACCGGGCATGACTTTCCCAATACAAATGTTCACCGGGCATGACTTTCCTAATACAAAAGTTCACCAGGCATGACTTTCCCAATACAAAAGTTCACCGGAGATGACTTTCCCAATACAAAAGTTCACCGGGCATGACTTTCCCAATACAAAAGTTCACCGGAGATGACTTTCCCAATACAAAAGTTCACCGGGCATGACTTTCCCAATACAAAAGTTCACCAGGCATGACTTTCTCAATACAAAAGTTCACCGGGCATGAATTTCCCAATACAAATGTTCACCGGGCATGACTTTGCCAATACAAAAGTTCACCGGAGATGACTTTCCCAATACAAAAGTTCACCGGGCATGACTTTCCCAATACAAAAGTTCACCGGGGATGACTTTCCCAATTCAAAGTTCACCGGGCATGAATTTCCCAATACAAATGTTCACCGGGCATGACTTTCCCAATACAAAAGTTCACCGGGCATGACTTTCCCAATACAAAAGTTCACCGGAGATGACTTTCCCAATACAAAAGTTCACCGGAGATGACTTTCCCAATACAAAAGTTCACCGGGCATGACTTTCCCAATACAAAAGTTCACCGGGCATGACTTTCCCAATACAAAAGTTCACCGGGCATGACTTTCCCAATACAAAAGTTCACCGGGCATGACTTTCCCAATACAAAAGTTCACCGGGCATGACTTTCCCAATACAAATGTTCACCGGGCATGACTTTCCCAATACAAAAGTTCACCGGGCATGACTTTCCCAACACAAAAGTTCACCGGGCATGACTTTCCCAATACAAAAGTTCACCGGGCATGAATTTCCCAATACAAATGTTCACCGGGCATGACTTTGCCAATACAAAAGTTCACCGGAGATGACTTTTCCCATACAAAAGTTCACCGGAGATGACTTTCCAATACAAAAGTTCACCGGGCATGACTTTCCCAATATAAATGTTCACCGGCATGACTTTCCCAATACAAAAGTTCACCGGAGATGACTTTTCCCATACAAAAGTTCACCGGGCATGACTTTCCCAATACAAAAGTTCACCGGGCATGACTTTCCCAATATAAATGTTCACCGGGCATGACTTTCCCAATACAAAAGTTCACCGGAGATGAATTTTCCCATACAAAAGTTCACCGGAGATGACTTTCCCAATACAAAAGTTCACCGGGCATGACTTTCCCAATACAAAAGTTCACCGGGCATGACTTTCCCAATACAAAAGTTCACCGGAGATGACTTTCCCAATACAAAAGTTCACCGGGCATGACTTTCCCAATACAAAAGTTCACCGGGCATGACTTTCCCAATACAAAAGTTCACCGGGCATGACTTTCCCAATGCAAAAGTTCACCGGGCTT
Organism: Musca autumnalis; assembly: GCF_047663935.1. Taxonomy (NCBI): domain Eukaryota; kingdom Metazoa; phylum Arthropoda; class Insecta; order Diptera; family Muscidae; genus Musca; species Musca autumnalis. The sequence goes on from NW_027411839.1 coordinate 9,848, forward strand.
GACTTTCCCAATACAAATGTTCACCGGGCATGACTTTGCCAATACAAAAGTTCACCGGAGATGGCTTTCCCAATACAAAAGTTCACCGGGCATGACTTTCCCAATACAAAAGTTCACCGGGCATGACTTTCCCAATACAAAAGTTCACCGGGCATGACTTTCCCAATACAAAAGTTCACCGGGCATGAATTTCCCAATACAAAAGTTCACCGGGCATGGTTTTCCCAACACAAAAGTTCACCGGGCATGACTTTCCCAATACAAAAGTTCACCGGGCATGAATTTCCCAATACAAATGTTCACCGGGCATGACTTTGCCAATACAAAAGTTCACCGGAGATGACTTTCCCAATACAAAAGTTCACCGGGCATGACTTTCCCAATACAAAAGTTCACCGGGCATGACTTTCCCAATACAAATGTTCACCGGGCATGACTTTGCCAGTACAAAAGTTAACCGGAGATGACTTTTCCCATACAAAAGTTCACCGGCATGACTTTCCCAATACAAAAGTTCACCGGGCATGACTTTCCCAATACAAAAGTTCACCGGGCATGACTTTCCCAATACAAAAGTTCACCGGGCATGACTTTCCCAATACAAAAGTTCACCGGGCATGACTTTCCCAATACAAAAGTTCACCGGGCATGACTTTCCCAATACAAATGTCCACCGGGCATGACTTTCCTAATACAAAAGTTCACCAGGCATGACTTTCCCAATACAAAAGTTCACCGGAGATGACTTTCCCAATACAAAAGTTCACCGGGCATGACTTTCCCAATACAAAAGTTCACCGGAGATGACTTTCCCAATACAAAAGTTCACCGGGCATGACTTTCCCAATACAAATGTTCACCGGGCATGACTTTGCCAATACAAAAGTTCACCGGAGATGACTTTCCCAATACAAAAGTTCACCGGGCATGACTTTCCCAATACAAAAGTTCACCGGGCATGACTTTCCCAATACAAAAGTTCACCGGGCATGAATTTCCCAATACAAATGTTCACCGGGCATGACTTTCCCAATACAAAAGTTCACCGGAGATGACTTTCCCAATACAAAAGTTCACCGGGCATGACTTTCCCAATACAAATGTTCACCGGGCATGACTTTCCCAGTACAAAAGTTCACCGGGCATGACTTTCCCAATACAAAATTTCACCGGGCATGACTTTCCCAATACGAAAGTTCACCGGAGATGACTTTCCCAATACAAAAGTTCACCGGGCATGAATTTCCCAATACAAATGTTCACCGGGCATGACTTTGCCAATACAAAAGTTCACCGGAGATGACTTTCCCAATACAAAAGTTCACCGGGCATGACTTTCCCAATACAAAAGTTCACCGGGCATGACTTTCCCAATACAAAAGTTCACCGGGCATGACTTTCCTAATACAAAAGTTCACCGGGCATGACTTTCCCAATACAAAAGTTCACCGGGCATGACTTTCCCTATACAAAAGTTCACCGGAGATGACTTTCCCAATACAAAAGTTCACCGGGCATGACTTCCCAATACAAAAGTTCACCGGGCATGACTTTCCCAATACAAATGTTCACCGGGCATGACTTTCCTAATACAAAAGTTAACAAGGCATGGCTTTCCCAATACAAAAGTTCACCGGAGATGACTTTCCCAATACAAAAGTTCACCGGGCATGACTTTCCCAATACAAAAGTTCACCGGGCATGACTTTCTCAATACAAAAGTTCACCGGGCATGAATTTCCCAATACAAATGTTCACCGGGAATGACTTTGCCAATACAAAAGTTCACCGGAGATGACTTTCCCAATACAAAAGTTCACCGGGCATGACTTTCCCAATACAAAAGTTCACCGGGCATGACTTTCCCAATACAAAAGTTCACCGGGCATGAATTTCCCAATACAAATGTTCACCGGGCATGACTTTCCCAATACAAAAGTTCACCGGGCATGACTTTCCCAATACAAAAGTTCACCGGAGATGACTTTCCCAATACAAAAGTTCACCGGAGATGACTTTCCCAATACAAAAGTTCACCGGGCATGACTTTCCCAATACAAAAGTTCACCGGGCATGACTTTCCCAATACAAAAGTTCACCGGGCATGACTTTCCCAATACAAAAGTTCACCGGGCATGACTTTCCCAATACAAAAGTTCATCGGGCATGACTTTCCCAATACAAATGTTCACCGGGCATGACTTTGCCAATACAAAAGTTCACCGGAGATGGCTTTCCCAATACAAAAGTTCACCGGGCATGACTTTCCCAATACAAAAGTTCATCGGGCATGACTTTCCCAATACAAAAGTTCACCGGGCATGACTTTCCCAATACAAAAGTTCACCGGCCATGATTTTCCCAATACAAAAGTTCACCGGGCATGACTTTCCCAATATAAAAGTTCACCGGGCATGAATTTCCCAATACAAAAGTTCACCGGGCATGGCTTTCCCAACACAAAAGTTCACCGGGCATGACTTTCCCAATACAAAAGTTCACCGGGCATGAATTTCCCAATACAAATGTTCACCGGGCATGACTTTGCCAATACAAAAGTTCACCGGAGATGACTTTCCCAATACAAAAGTTCACCGGGCATGACTTTCCAATACAAAAGTTCACCGGGCATGACTTTCCCAATACAAATGTTCACCGGGGATGACTTTGCCAATACAAAAGTTCACCGGGCATGACTTTCCCAATACAAAAGTTCACCGGGCATGACTTTCCCAATACAAAAGTTCACCGGGCATGACTTTCCTAATACAAAAGTTCACCAGGCATGACTTTCCCAATACAAAAGTTCACCGGAGATGACTTTCCCAATACAAAAGTTCACCGGGCATGACTTTCCCAATACAAAAGTTCACCGGAGATGACTTTCCCAATACAAAAGTTCACCGGGCATGACTTTCCCAATACAAATGTTCACCGGGCATGACTTTGCCAATACAAAAGTTCACCGGAGATGACTTTCCCAATACAAAAGTTCACCGGGCATGACTTTCCCAATACAAAAGTTCACGGGGCATGACTTTCCCAATACAAAAGTTCACCGGGCATGAATTTCCCAATACAAATGTTCACCGGGCATGACTTTCCCAATACAAAAGTTCACCGGAGATGACTTTCCCAATACAAAAGTTCACCGGGCATGACTTTCCCAATACAAATGTTCACCGGGCATGACTTTCCCAGTACAAAAGTTCACCGGGCATGACTTTCCCAATACAAAATTTCACCGGGCATGACTTTCCCAATACGAAAGTTCACCGGAGATGACTTTCCCAATACAAAAGTTCACCGGGCATGAATTTCCCAATACAAATGTTCACCGGGCATGACTTTGCCAATACAAAAGTTCACCGGAGATGACTTTCCCAATACAAAAGTTCACCGGGCATGACTTTCCCAATACAAAAGTTCACCGGGTATGACTTTCCCAATACAAAAGTTCCCCGGGCATGACTTTCCTAATACAAAAGTTCACCGGGCATGACTTTCCCAATACAAAAGTTCACCGGGCATGACTTTCCCAATACAAAAGTTCACGGGAGATGACTTTCCCAATACAAAAGTTCACCGGGCATGACTTTCCCAATACAAAAGTTCACCGGGCATGACTTTCCCAATACAAAAGTTCACCGGGCATGACTTTCCCAATACAAATGTTCACCGGGCATGACTTTCCTAATACAAAAGTTCACAAGGCATGACTTTCCCAATACAAAAGTTCACCGGAGATGACTTTCCCAATACAAAAGTTCACCGGGCATGACTTTCCCAATACAAAAGTTCACCGGAGATGACTTTCCCAATACAAAAGTTCACCGGGCATGACTTTCTCAATACAAAAGTTCACCGGGCATGAATTTCCCAATACAAATGTTCACCGGGCATGACTTTGCCAATACAAAAGTTCACCGGAGATGACTTTCCCAATACAAAAGTTCCCCGGGCATGACTTTCCCAATACAAAAGTTCACCGGGCATGACTTTCCCAATACAAAAGTTCACCGGGCATGAATTTCCCAATACAAATGTTCACCGGGCATGACTTTCCCAATACAAAAGTTCACCGGGCATGACTTTCCCAATACAAAAGTTCACCGGAGATGACTTTCCCAATACAAAAGTTCACCGGAGATGACTTTCCCAATACAAAAGTTCACCGGGCATGACTTTCCCAATACAAAAGTTCACCGGGCATGACTTTCCCAATACAAAAGTTCACCGGGCATGACTTTCCCAATACAAAAGTTCACCGGGCATGACTTTCCCAATACAAAAGTTCATCGGGCATGACTTTCCCAATACAAATGTTCACCGGGCATGACTTTGCCAATACAAAAGTTCACGGGAGATGGCTTTCCCAATACAAAAGTTCACCGGGCATGACTTTCCCAATACAAAAGTTCATCGGCCATGACTTTCCCAATACAAAAGTTCACCGGGCATGACTTTCCCAATACAAAAGTTCACCGGCCATGATTTTCCCAATACAAAAGTTCACCGGGCATGACTTTCCCAATATAAAAGTTCACCGGGCATGAATTTCCCAATACAAAAGTTCACCGGGCATGGCTTTCCCAACACAAAAGTTCACCGGGCATGACTTTCCCAATACAAAAGTTCACCGGGCATGAATTTCCCAATACAAATGTTCACCGGGCATGACTTTGCCAATACAAAAGTTCACCGGAGATGACTTTCCCAATACAAAAGTTCACCGGGCATGACTTTCCCAATACAAATGTTCACCGGGGATGACTTTGCCAATACAAAAGTTCACCGGAGATGACTTTTCCCATACAAAAGTTCACCGGGCATGACTTTCCCAATACAAAATTTCACCGGGCATGACTTTCCCAATACGAAAGTTCACCGGAGATGACTTTCCCAATACAAAAGTTCACCGGGCATGAATTTCCCAATACAAATGTTCACCGGGCATGACTTTGCCAATACAAAAGTTCACCGGAGATGACTTTCCCAATACAAAAGTTCACCGGGCATGACTTTCCCAATACAAAAGTTCACCGGGCATGACTTTCCCAATACAAAAGTTCACCGGGCATGACTTTCCTAATACAAAAGTTCACCGGGCATGACTTTCCCAATACAAAAGTTCACCGGGCATGACTTTCCCAATACAAAAGTTCACCGGAGATGACTTTCCCAATACAAAAGTTCACCGGGCATGACTTTCCCAATACAAAAGTTCACCGGGCATGACTTTCCCAATACAAATGTTCACCGGGCATGACTTTCCTAATACAAAAGTTCACCAGGCATGACTTTCCCAATACAAAAGTTCACCGGAGATGACTTTCCCAATACAAAAGTTCACCGGGCATGACTTTCCCAATACAAAAGTTCACCGGAGATGACTTTCCCAATACAAAAGTTCACCGGGCATGACTTTCCCAATACAAAAGTTCACCGGGCATGACTTTCTCAATACAAAAGTTCACAGGGCATGAATTTCCCAATACAAATGTTCACCGGGCATGACTTTGCCAATACAAAAGTTCACCGGAGATGACTTTCCCAATACAAAAGTTCACCGGGCATGACTTTCCCAATACAAAAGTTCACCGGGCATGACTTTCCCAATACAAAAGTTCACCGGGCATGAATTTCCCAATACAAATGTTCACCGGGCATGACTTTCCCAATACAAAAGTTCACCGGGCATGACTTTCCCAATACAAAAGTTCACCGGGCATGACTTTCCCAATACAAAAGTTCAACGGGCATGAATTTCCCAATACAAATGTTCACCGGGCATGACTTTCCCAATACAAAAGTTCAACGGGCATGAATTTCCCAATACAAATGTTCACCGGGCATGACTTTCCCAATACAAAAGTTCACCGGGCATGACTTTCCCAATACAAAAGTTCACCGGGCATGACTTTCCCAATACAAAAGTTCACCGGAGATGACTTTCCCAATACAAAAGTTCACCGGCCATGACTTTCCCAATACAAAAGTTCACCGGAGATGACTTTTCCCATACAAAAGTTCACCGGGCATGACTTTCCCAATACAAAAGTTCACCGGGCATGACTTTCCTAATACAAAAGTTCACCGGGCATGACTTTCCCAATACAAAAGTTCACCGGGCATGACTTTCCCAATACAAAAGTTCACCGGAGATGACTTTTCCCATACAAAAGTTCACCGGAGATGACTTTCCCAATACAAAAGTTCACCGGGCATGACTTTCCCAATACAAAAGTTCACCGGGCATGACTTTCCCAATACAAAAGTTCACCGGGCATGACTTTCCCAATACAAAAGTTCACCGGGCATGAATTTCCCAATACAAAAGTTCACCGGGCATGACTTTCCCAATACAAAAGTTCACCGGGCATGACTTTCCTAATACAAAAGTGTACCAGGCATGACTTTTCCCATACAAAAATTCACCGGAGATGACTTTTCCCATACAAAAGTTCACCGGGCATGACTTTCCCAATACAAAAGTTCACCGGGCATGACTTTGCCAATACAAAAGTTCACCGGGCATGACTTTCCCAATACAAAAGTTCACCGGGCATGACTTTCCCAATACAAAAGTTCACCGGGCATGACTTTCCCAATACAAAAGTTCACCGGAGATGACTTTCCCAATACAAAAGTTCACCGGGCATGACTTTCCCAATACAAAAGTTCACCGGGCATGACTTTCCTAATACAAAAGTTCACCAGGCATGACTTTTCCCATACAAAAGTTCACCGGAGATGACTTTTCCCATACAAAAGTTCACCGGGCATGACTTTCCCAATACAAAAGTTCACAGGGCATGACTTTCCTAATACAAAAGTTCACCAGGCATGACTTTTCCCATACAAAAGTTCACCGGAGATGACTTTTCCCATACAAAAGTTCACCGGGCATGACTTTCCCAATACAAAAGTTCACCGGTCATGACTTTCCCAATACAAAAGTTCACCGGGCATGACTTTCCCAATACAAAAGTTCACCGGAGATGACTTTCCCAATACAAAAGTTCACCGGGCATGACTTTCCCAATACAAAAGTTCACCGGGCATGACTTTCTCAATACAAAAGTTCACCGGGCATGACTTTCCCAATAAAAAAGTTCACCGGAGATGACTTTCCCAATACAAAAGTTCACCGGGCATGAATTTCCCAATACAAATGTTCACCGGGCATGACTTTGCCAATACAAAAGTTCACCGGGCATGACTTTCTCAATACAAAAGTTCACCGGAGATGACTTTCCCAATACAAAAGTTCACCGGGCATGACTTTCCCAATACAAAAGTTCACCGGGCATGACTTTCCCAATACAAAAGTTCACCGGGCATGACTTTCCCAATACAAAAGTTCACCGGGCATGACTTTCCTAATACAAAAGTTCACCAGGCATGACTTTTCCCATACAAAAGTTCACCGGAGATGACTTTTCCCATACAAAAGTTCACCGGAGATGACTTTTCCCATACAAAAGTTCACCGGGCATGACTTTCCCAATACAAAAGTTCACCGGGCATGACTTTCCCAATACAAAAGTTCACCGGAGATGAATTTCCCAATACAAATGTTCACCGGGCATGACTTTCCCAATACAAAAGTTCACCGGGCATGACTTTCCCAATACAAAAGTTCACCGGGCATGACTTTCCCAATACAAAAGTTCACCGGGCATGACTTTCCCAATACAAAAGTTCACCGGGCATGACTTTCCCAATACAAAAGTTCACCGGCCATGACTTTCCCAATACAAAAGTTCACCGGAGATGACTTTTCCCATACAAAAGTTCACCGGAGATGACTTTCCCAATACAAAAGTTCACCGGGCATGACTTTCCCAATACAAAAGTTCACCGGGCATGACTTTCCCAATACAAAAGTTCACCGGGCATGACTTTCCCAATACAAAAGTTCACCGGGCATGACTTTCCCAATACAAAAGTTCACCGGAGATGATTTTCCCAATACAAAAGTTCACCGGGCATGACTTTCCCAATACAAAAGTTCACCGGGCATGACTTTCCCAATACAAAAGTTCACCGGGCATGACTTTCCCAATACAAAAGTTCACCGGGCATTACTTTCCCAATACAAAAGTTCACCGGGCATGACTTTCCCAATACAAAAGTTCACCGGGCATGACTTTCCCAATTCAAAAGTTCACCGGGCATGACTTTCCCAATACAAAAGTTCACCGGGCATGACTTTCCCAATACAAAAGTTCACCGGCCATGATTTTCCCAATACAAAAGTTCACCGGAGATGACTTTCCCAATACAAAAGTTCACCGGGCATGATTTTCCCAATACAAAAGTTCACCGGGCATGACTTTCCCAATACAAAAGTTCACCGGGCATGACTTTCTCAATACAAAAGTTCACCGGGCATGACTTTGCCAATACAAAAGTTCACCGGGCATGACTTTGCCAATACAAAAGTTCACCGGGCATGACTTTCCCAATACAGAAGTTCACCGGGCATGACTTTCCCAATACAAAAGTTCACCGGAGATGAATTTCCCAATACAAATGTTCACCGGGCATGACTTTCCCAATACAAAAGTTCACCGGGCATGACTTTCCCAATACAAAAGTTCACCGGGCATGACTTTCCCAATACAAAAGTTCACCGGGCATGACTTTCCCAATACAAAAGTTCAACGGGCATGACTTTCCCAATACAAAAGTTCACCGGCCATGACTTTCCCAATACAAAAGTTCACCGGAGATGACTTTTCCCATACAAAAGTTCACCGGAGATGAATTTCCCAATACAAATGTTCACCGGGCATGACTTTCCCAATACAAAAGTTCACCGGGCATGACTTTCCCAATACAAAAGTTCACCGGGCATGACTTTCCCAATACAAAAGTTCACCGGGCATGACTTTCCCAATACAAAAGTTCACCGGCCATGACTTTCCCAATACAAAAGTTCACCGGAGATGACTTTTCCCATACAAAAGTTCACCGGAGATGACTTTCCCAATACAAAAGTTCACCGGGCATGACTTTCCCAATACAAAAGTTCACCGGGCATGACTTCCCCAATACAAAAGTTCACCGGGCATGACTTTCCCAATACAAAAGTTCACCGGGCATGACTTTCCCAATACAAAAGTTCACCGGAGATGATTTTCCCAATACAAAAGTTCACCGGGCATGACTTTGCCAATACAAAAGTTCACCGGGCATGACTTTCCCAATACAAAAGTTCACCGGGCATGACTTTCCCAATACAAAAGTTCACCGGAGATGAATTTCCAATACAAATGTTCACCGGGCATGACTTTCCCAATACAAAAGTTCACCGGGCATGACTTTCCCAATACAAAAGTTCACCGGGCATGACTTTCCCGGCCATGACTTTTCGGCCATGACTTTTCCCATACAAAAGTTCACCGGAGATGACTTTTCCCATACAAAAGTTCACCGGCCATGACTTTCCCAATACAAAAGTTCACCGGGCATGACTTTCCCAATACAAAAGTTCACCGGGCATGACTTTCCCAATACAAAAGTTCACCGGGCATGACTTTCCCAATACAAAAGTTCACCGGAGATGACTTTCCCAATACAAAAGTTCACCGGGCATGACTTTCCCAATACAAAAGTTCACCGGGTATGACTTTCCCAATACAAAAGTTCACCGGAGATGACTTTCCCAATACAAAAGTTCACCGGAGATGACTTTTCCAATACAAAAGTTCACCGGGCATGGCTTTCCCAACACAAAAGTTCACCGGGCATGACTTTCCCAATACAAAAGTTCACCGGGCATGACTTTCCCAATACAAAAGTTCACCGGGCATGACTTTCCCAATACAAAAGTTCACCGGGCATGACTTTCCCAATACAAAAGTTCAGCGGGCATGACTTTCCCAATACAAAAGTTCACCGGAGATGACTTTCCCAATACAAAAGTTCACCGGGCATGAATTTCCCAATACAAATGTTCACCGGGCATGACTTTGCCAATACAAAAGTTCACCGGGCATGACTTTCTCAATACAAAAGTTCACCGGAGATGACTTTCCCAATACAAAAGTTCACCGGGCATGACTTTCCCAATACAAAAGTTCATCGGGCATGACTTTCCCAATACAAAAGTTCACCGGGCATGACTTTCCCAATACAAAAGTTCACCGGCCATGACTTTCCCAATACAAAAGATCACCGGAGTTGACTTTTCCATACAAAAGTTCACCGGCCATGACTTTCCCAATACAAAAGATCACCGGAGTTGACTTTTCCCATACAAAAGTTCACCGGAGATGACTTTCCCAATACAAAAGTTCACCGGGCATGACTTTCCCAATACAAAAGTTCACCGGGCATGACTTTCCCAATACAAAAGTTCACCGGGCATGACTTTCCTAATACAAAAGTTCACCAGGCATGACTTTTCCCATACAAAAGTTCACCGGAGATGACTTTTCCCATACAAAAGTTCACCGGAGATGACTTTTCCCATACAAAAGTTCACCGGGCATGACTTTCCCAATACAAAAGTTCATCGGGCATGACTTTCCCAATACAAAAGTTCACCGGAGATGAATTTCCCAATACAAATGTTCACCGGGCATGACTTTCCCAATACAAAAGTTCACCGGGCATGACTTTCCCAATACAAAAGTTCACCGGGCATGACTTTCCCAATACAAAAGTTCACCGGGCATGACTTTCCCAATACAAAAGTTCACCGGGCATGACTTTCCCAATACAAAAGTTCACCGGCCATGACTTTCCCAATACAAAAGTTCACCGGAGATGACTTTTCCCATAAAAAAGTTCACCGGAGATGACTTTCCCAATACAAAAGTTCACCGGGCATGACTTTCCCAATACAAAAGTTCACCGGGCATGACTTTCCAATACAAAAGTTCACCGGAGATGAATTTCCCAATACAAATGTTCACCGGGCATGACTTTCCCAATACAAAAGTTCACCGGGCATGACTTTCCCAATACAAAAGTTCACCGGGCATGACTTTCCCAATACAAAAGTTCACCGGGCATGACTTTCCCAATACAAAAGTTCACCGGGCATGACTTTCCCAATACAAAAGTTCACCGGGCATTACTTTCCCAATACAAAAGTTCACCGGGCATGACTTTCCCAATACAAAAGTTCACAGGGCATGACTTTCCCAATACAAAAGTTCACCGGGCATGACTTTCCCAATACAAAAGTTCACCGGGCATGACTTTCCCAATACAAAAGTTCACCGGCCATGATTTTCCCAATACAAAAGTTCACCGGAGATGACTTTCCCAATACAAAAGTTCACCGGGCATGATTTTCCCAATACAAAAGTTCACCGGGCATGACTTTCCCAATACGAAAGTTCACCGGGCATGACTTTCTCAATACAAAAGTTCACCGGGCATGACTTTGCCAATACAAAAGTTCACCGGGCATGACTTTCCCAATACAAAAGTTCACCGGGCATGATTTTCCCAATACAAAAGTTCACCGGAGATGAATTTCCAATACAAATGTTCACCGGGCATGACTTTCCCAATACAAAAGTTCACCGGGCATGACTTTCCCAATACAAAAGTTCACCGGGCATGACTTTCCCAATACAAAAGTTCACGGGGCATGACTTTCCCAATACAAAAGTTCACCGGGCATGACTTTCCCAATACAAAAGTTCACCGGCCATGACTTTCCCAATACAAAAGTTCACCGGAGATGACTTTTCCCATACAAAAGTTCACCGGAGATGACTTTCCCAATACAAAAGTTCACCGGAGATGAATTTCCCAATACAAATGTTCACCGGGCATGACTTTCCCAATACAAAAGTTCACCGGGCATGACTTTCCCAATACACAAGTTCACCGGGCATGACTTTCCCAATACAAAAGTTCACCGGGCATGACTTTCCCAATACAAAAGTTCACCGGCCATGACTTTCCCAATACAAAAGTTCACCGGCCATGACTTTTCCCATACAAAAGTTCACCGGAGATGACTTTTCCCATACAAAAGTTCACCGGGCATGACTTTCCCAATACAAAAGTTCACCGGGCATGACTTTCCCAATACAAAAGTTCACCGGGCATGACTTTCCCAATACAAAAGTTCACCGGGCATGACTTTCCCAATACAAAAGTTCACCGGAGATGACTTTCCCAATACAAAAGTTCACCGGGCATGACTTTCCCAATACAAAAGTTCACCGGGCATGACTTTCCCAATACAAAAGTTCACCGGAGATGACTTTCCCAATACAAAAGTTCACCGGAGATGACTTTTCCAATACAAAAGTTCACCGGGCATGGCTTTCCCAACACAAAAGTTCACCGGGCATGACTTTCCCAATACAAAAGTTCACCGGGCATGACTTTCCCAATACAAAAGTTCACCGGGCATGACTTTCCCAATACAAAAGTTCACCGGGCATGACTTTCCCAATACAAAAGTTCACCGGGCATGACTTTCCCAATACAAAAGTTCACCGGGCATGACTTTCCCAATACAAAAGTTCACCGGCCATGATTTTCCCAACACAAAAGTTCTCCGGAGATGACTTTCCCAATACAAAAGTTCACCGGGCATGATTTTCCCAATACAAAAGTTCACCGGGCATGACTTTCCCAATACAAAAGTTCACCGGGCATGACTTTCCCAATACAAAATTTCACCGGGCATGACTTCCCCAATACAAAAGTTCACCGGGCATGACTTTCTCAATACAAAAGTTCACCGGGCATGACTTTCCCAATACAAAAGTTCACCGGGCATGACTTTCCCAATACAAAAGTTCACCGGGCATGACTTTCCCAATACAAAAGTTCACCGGGCATGACTTTCCCAATACAAAAGTTCACCGGCCATGACTTTCCCAATACAAAAGTTCACCGGAGATGACTTTCCCAATACAAAAGTTCACCGGGCATGACTTTCCCAATACAAAAGTTCACCGGGCATGAATTTCCCAATACAAAAGTTCACCGGAGATGACTTTCCCAATACAAAAGTTCACAGGAGATGACTTTTCCAATACAAAAGTTCACCGGGCATGGCTTTCCCAACACAAAAGTTCACCGGGCATGACTTTCCCAATACAAAAGTTCACCGGGCATGACTTTCCCAATACAAAAGTTCACCGGGCATGACTTTCCCAATACAAAAGTTCACCGGGCATGACTTTCCCAATACAAAAGTTCACCGGGCATGGCTTTCCCAACACAAAGTTCACCGGGCATGACTTTCCCAATACAAAAGTTCACCGGGCATGACTTTCCCAATACAAAAGTTCACCGGGCATGGCTTTCCCAATACAAAAGTTCACCGGGCATGACTTTCCCAATACAAAAGTTCATCGGCCATGATTTTCCCAACACAAAAGTTCACCGGAGATGACTTTCCCAATACAAAAGTTCACCGGGCATGATTTTCCCAATACAAAAGTTCACCGGGCATGACTTTCCCAATACAAAAGTTCACCGGGCATGACTTTCCCAATACAAAATTTCACCGGGCATGACTTCCCCAATACAAAAGTTCACCGGGCATGACTTTCTCAATACAAAATTTCACCGGGCATGACTTTCCCACTACAAAAGTTCACCGGGCATGACTTTCCCAATACAAAAGTTCACCGGGCATGACTTTCCCAATACAAAAGTTCACCGGAGATGAATTTCCCAATACAAATGTTCACCGGGCATGACTTTCCCAATACAAAAGTTCACCGGGCATGACTTTCCCAATACAAAAGTTCACCGGGCATGACTTTCCCAATACAAAAGTTCACCGGGCATGACTTTCCCAATACAAAAGTTCACCGGGCATGACTTTCCCAATACAAAAGTTCACCGGGCATGACTTTCCTAATACAAAAGTTCACCAGGCATGACTTTTCCCATACAAAAGTTCACCGGAGATGACTTTTCCCATACAAAAGTTCACCGGGCATGACTTTCCCAATACAAAAGTTCACCGGGCATGACTTTCCCAATACAAAAGTTCACCGGGCATGACTTTCCCAATACAAAAGTTCACCGGAGATGACTTTTCCCATACAAAAGTTCACCGGAGATGACTTTTCCCATACAAAAGTTCACCGGGCATGACTTTCCCAATACAAAAGTTCACCGGCCATGACTTTCCCAATACAAAAGTTCACCGGAGATGACTTTTCCCATACAAAAGTTCACCGGAGATGACTTTCCCAATACAAAAGTTCACCGGAGATGAATTTCCCAATACAAATGTTCACCGGGCATGACTTTCCCAATACAAAAGTTCACCGGGCATGACTTTCCCAATACACAAGTTCACCGGGCATGACTTTCCCAATACAAAAGTTCACCGGGCATGACTTTCCCAATACAAAAGTTCACCGGGCATGACTTTCCCAATACAAAAGTTCACCGGGCATGACTTTCCCAATACAAAAGTTCACCGGAGATGACTTTCCCAATACAAAAGTTCACCGGCATGACTTTCCCAATACAAAAGTTCACCGGGCATGACTTTCCCAATACAAAAGTTCACCGGAGATGACTTTCCCAATACAAAAGTTCACCGGAGATGACTTTTCCAATACAAAAGTTCACCGGGCATGGCTTTCCCAACACAAAAGTTCACCGGGCATGACTTTCCCAATACAAAAGTTCACCGGGCATGACTTTCCCAATACAAAAGTTCACCGGGCATGACTTTCCCAATACAAAAGTTCACCGGGCATGACTTTCCCAATACAAAAGTTCACCGGGCATGACTTTCCCAATACAAAAGTTCACCGGGCATGACTTTCCCAATACAAAAGTTCACCGGCCATGATTTTCCCAACACAAAAGTTCACCGGCCATGATTTTCCCAACACAAAAGTTCACCGGAGATGACTTTCCCAATACAAAAGTTCACCGGGCATGACTTTCCCAATACAAAAGTTCACCGGGCATGACTTTCCCAATACAAAATTTCACCGGGCATGACTTCCCCAATACAAAAGTTCACCGGGCATGACTTTCTCAATACAAAAGTTCACCGGGCATGACTTTCCCAATACAAAAGTTCACCGGGCATGACTTTCCCAATACAAAAGTTCACCGGGCATGACTTTCCCAATACAAAAGTTCACCGGGCATGACTTTCCCAATACAAAAGTTCACCGGCCATGACTTTCCCAATACAAAAGTTCACCGGAGATGACTTTCCCAATACAAAAGTTCACCGGGCATGACTTTCCCAATACAAAAGTTCACCGGGCATGAATTTCCCAATAAAAAAGTTCACCGGAGATGACTTTCCCAATACAAAAGTTCACCGGAGATGACTTTTCCAATACAAAAGTTCACCGGGCATGGCTTTCCCAACACAAAAGTTCACCGGGCATGACTTTCCAATACAAAAGTTCACCGGGCATGACTTTCCCAATACAAAAGTTCACCGGGCATGACTTTCCCAATACAAAAGTTCACCGGGCATGACTTTCCCAATACAAAAGTTCACCGGGCATGGCTTTCCCAACACAAAAGTTCACCGGGCATGACTTTCCCAATACAAAAGTTCACCGGGCATGACTTTCCCAATACAAAAGTTCACCGGGCATGACTTTCCCAATACAAAAGTTCACCGGGCATGACTTTCCCAATACAAAAGTTCATCGGCCATGATTTTCCCAACACAAAAGTTCACCGGAGATGACTTTCCCAATACAAAAGTTCACCGGGCATGATTTTCCCAATACAAAAGTTCACCGGGCATGACTTTCCCAATACAAAAGTTCACCGGGCATGACTTTCCCAATACAAAATTTCACCGGGCATGACTTCCCCAATACAAAAGTTCACCGGGCATGACTTTCTCAATACAAAAGTTCACCGGGCATGACTTTCCCAATACAAAAGTTCACCGGGCATGACTTTCCCAATACAAAAGTTCACCGGGCATGACTTTCCCAATACAAAAGTTCACCGGAGATGAATTTCCCAATACAAATGTTCACCGGGCATGACTTTCCCAATACAAAAGTTCACCGGGCATGACTTTCCCAATACAAAAGTTCACCGGGCATGACTTTCCCAATACAAAAGTTCACCGGGCATGACTTTCCCAATACAAAAGTTCACCGGGCATGACTTTCCAATACAAAAGTTCACCGGGCATGACTTTCCTAATACAAAAGTTCACCAGGCATGACTTTTCCCATACAAAAGTTCACCGGAGATGACTTTTCCCATACAAAAGTTCACCGGGCATGACTTTCCCAATACAAAAGTTCACCGGGCATGACTTTCCCAATACAAAAGTTCACCGGGCATGACTTTCCCAATACAAAAGTTCACCGGAGATGACTTTTCCCATACAAAAGTTCACCGGAGATGACTTTGCCCATACAAAAGTTCACCGGGCATGACTTTCCTAATACAAAAGTTCACCAGGCATGACTTTTCCCATACAAAAGTTCACCGGAGATGACTTTTCCCATACAAAAGTTCACCGGGCATGACTTTCCCAATACAAAAGTTCACCGGGCATGACTTTCCCAATACAAAAGTTCACCGGGCATGACTTTCCCAATACAAAAGTTCACCGGGCATGACTTTCCCAATACAAAAGTTCACCGGGCATGACTTTCCAATACAAAAGTTCACCGGGCATGAATTTCCCAATACAAATGTTCACCGGAGATGACTTTCCCAATACAAAAGTTCACCGGGCATGACTTTCCCAATACAAAAGTTCACCGGAGATGACTTTCCCTATACAAAAGTTCACCGGGCATGACTTTCCCAATACAAAAGTTCACCGGGCATGACTTTCCCAATACAAAAGTTCACCGGAGATGACTTTCCCAACACAAAAGTTCACCGGGCATGACTTTCCCAAT
This sequence comes from Musca autumnalis, assembly GCF_047663935.1. NCBI lineage: Eukaryota > Metazoa > Arthropoda > Insecta > Diptera > Muscidae > Musca > Musca autumnalis. Next base: position 26,710 of record NW_027411839.1, read on the forward strand.
ACAAAAGTTCACCGGGCATGACTTTTCCATACAAAAGTTCACCGGAGATGACTTTCCCAATACAAAACTTCACCGGGCATGACTTTCCCAATACAAAAGTTCACCGGGCATGACTTTCCCAATACAAAAGTTCACCGGGCATGACTTTCCCAATACAAAAGTTCACCGGGCATGAATTTCCCAATACAAAAGTTCACCGGGCATGACTTTCCCAATACAAAAGTTCACCGGGCATGACTTTCCCAATACAAAAGTTCACCGGGCATGACTTTCCCAATAAAAAAGTTCACCGGGCATGAATTTCCCAATACAAAAGTTCGCCGGGCATGGCTTTCCCAACACAAAAGTTCACCGGGCATGACTTTCCCAATACAAAAGTTCACCGGGCATGACTTTCCCAATACAAAAGTTCACCGGGCATGGCTTTCCCAACACAAAAGTTCACCGGGCATGACTTTCCCAATACAAAAGTTCACCTGGCATGACTTTCCCAATACAAAAGTTCACCGGGCATGACTTTCCCAATTCAAAAGTTCACCGGGCATGATTTTCCCAATACAAAAGTTCACCGGTCATGACTTTCCCAATACAAAAGTTCACCGGGCATGACTTTTCCCATACAAAAGTTCACCGGGCATGACTTTCCCAATAAAAAAGTTCACCGGGCATGACTTTGCCCATAAAAAAGTTCACCGGAAATGACTTTTCCCAACACAAAAGTTCACCGGGCATGGCTTTCCCAACACAAAAGTTCACCGGGCATGACTTTCTCAATACAAAAGTTCACCGGAGATGACTTTTCCAATACAAAAGTTCACCGGGCATGGCTTTCCCAACACAAAAGTTCACCGGGCATGACTTTCCCAATACAAAAGTTCACCGGGCATGACTTTCCCAATACAAAAGTTCACCGGGCATGGCTTTCCTAATACAATAGTTCACCAGGCATGACTTTTCCCATACAAAAGTTCACCGGGCATGACTTTGCCAATACAAAATTTCACCGGAGATGACTTTTCCCATACAAAAGTTCACCGGGCATGACTTTCCCAATACAAAAGTTCACCGGGCATGACTTTCCCAATATAAATGTTCACCGGGCATGACTTTCCCAATACAAAAGTTCACCGGAGATGACTTTTCCCATACAAAAGTTCACCGGAGATGACTTTCCCAATACAAAAGTTCACCGGGCATGACTTTCCCAATACAAAAGTTCACCGGGCATGACTTTCCCAATACAAAAGTTCACCGGAGATGACTTTCCCAATACAAAAGTTCACCGGGCATGACTTTCCCAATACAAAAGTTCACCGGGCATGACTTTCCCAACACAAAAGTTCACCGGGCATGACTTTCCCAATACAAAAGTTCACCGGGCATGACTTTCCCAATACAAAAGTTCACCGGGCATGACTTTCCCAATACAAATGTTCACCGGGCATGACTTTGCCAATACAAAAGTTCACCGGGCATGACTTTCCCAATACAAAAGTTCACCGGGCATGACTTTCCCAATATAAATGTTCACCGGGCATGACTTTCCCAATACAAAAGTTCACCGGAGATGACTTTTCCCATACAAAAGTTCACCGGAGATGACTTTCCCAATACAAAAGTTCACCGGGCATGACTTTCCCAATACAAAAGTTCACCGGGCATGACTTTCCCAATACAAAAGTTCACCGGAGATGACTTTCCCAATACAAAAGTTCACCGGGCATGACTTTCTCAATACAAAAGTACACCGGGCATGAATTTCCCAATACAAATGTTCACCGGGCATGACTTTGCCAATACAAAAGTTCACCGGAGATGACTTTCCCAATACAAAAGTTCACCGGGCCTGACTTTCCCAATACAAAAGTTCACCGGGCATGACTTTCCCAATACAAAAGTTCACCGGGCGTGACTTTCCCAATACAAAAGTTCACCGGGCATGACTTTCCCAATACAAAAGTTCACCGGCCATGATTTTCCCAATACAAAAGTTCACCGGGCATGACTTTCCCAATACAAAAGTTCACCGGGCATGAATTTCGCAATACAAAAGTTCACCGTGCATGGCTTTCCCAACACAAAAGTTCACCGGGCATGACTTTCCCAATACAAAAGTTCACCGGGCATGAATTTCCCAATACAAATGTTCACCGGGCATGACTTTGCCAATACAAAAGTTCACCGGAGATGACTTTCCCAATACAAAAGTTCACCGGGCTTGACTTTCCCAATATAAAAGTTCACCGGGCATGACTTTCCCAATACAAATGTTCACCGGGCATGACTTTGCCAATACAAAAGTTCACCGGAGATGACTTTTCCCATACAAAAGTTCACCGGGCATGACTTTCCCAATACAAAAGTTCACCGGGCATGACTTTCCCAATACAAAAGTTCACCGGGCATGACTTTCCCAATACAAAAGTTCACCGGGCATGACTTTCCCAATACAAAAGTTCACCGGGCATGACTTTCCCAATACAAAAGTTCACCGGGCATGACTTTCCCAATACAAATGTTCACCGGGCATGACTTTCCTAATACAAAAGTTCACCGGGCATGACTTTCCCCAATACAAATGTTCACCGGGCATGACTTTCCCAGTACAAAAGTTCACCGGGCATGACTTTCCCAATACAAAAGTTCACCGGAGATGACTTTCCCAATACAAAAGTTCACCGGGCATGACTTTCCCAATACAAATGTTCACCGGGCATGACTTTCCCATTACAAAAGTTCACCGGGCATGACTTTCCCAATACAAATGTTCACCGGGCATGACTTTCCCAGTACAAAAGTTCACCGGGCATGACTTTCCTAATACAAAAGTTCACCAGGCATGACTTTCCCAATACAAAAGTTCACCGGAGATGATTTCCCAATACAAAAGTTCACCGGGCATGACTTCCCAATACAAAAGTTCACCGGAGATGACTTTCCCAATACAAAAGTTCACCGGGGCATGACTTTCCCAATACAAAAGTTCACCGGGCATGACTTTCTCAATACAAAAGTTCACCGGGCATGAATTTCCCAATACAAATGTTCACCGGGCATGACTTTGCCAATACAAAAGTTCACCGGAGATGACTTTCCCAATACAAAAGTTCACCGGGCATGACTTTCCCAATACAAAAGTTCACCGGGCATGACTTTCCCAATACAAAAGTTCACCGGGCATGAATTTCCCAATACAAATGTTCACCGGGCATGACTTTCCCAATACAAAAGTTTACCGGGCATGACTTTCCCAATACAAAAGTTCACCGGAGATGACTTTCCCAATACAAAAGTTCACCGGGCATGACTTTCCCAATACAAAAGTTCACCGGGCATGACTTTCTCAATACAAAAGTTCACCGGGCATGAATTTCCCAATACAAATGTTCACCGGGCATGACTTTGCCAATACAAAAGTTCACCGGAGATGACTTTCCCAATACAAAAGTTCACCGGGCATGACTTTCCCAATACAAAAGTTCACCGGGCATGACTTTCCCAATACAAAAGTTCACCGGGCATGAATTTCCCAATACAAATGTTCACCGGGCATGACTTTCCCAATACAAAAGTTCACCGGGCATGACTTTCCCAATACAAAAGTTCACCGGGCATGACTTTCCCAATACAAAAGTTCACCGGGCATGACTTTCCCAATACAAAAGTTCACCGGGCATGACTTTCCCAATACAAAAGTTCACCGGGCATGAATTTCCCAATACAAATGTTCACCGGGCATGACTTTCCCAATACAAAAGTTCACCGGGCATGACTTTCCCAATACAAAAGTTCACCGGGCATGACTTTCCCAAAACAAAAGTTCACCGGGCATGACTTTCCCAATACAAAAGTTCACCGGAGATGACTTTCCCAATACAGAAGTTCACCGGCCATGACTTTCCCAACACAAAAGTTCACCGGGCATGACTTTCCCAATACAAATGTTCACCGGAGATGAATTTCCCAATACAAATGTTCACCGGGCATGACTTTCCCAATACAAAGGTTCACCGTGCATGACTTTCCCAATACAAAAGTTCACCGGTCATGACTTTCCCAATACAAAAGTTCACCGGGCATGACTTTCCCAATACAAAAGTTCACCGGAGATTACTTTCCCAATACAAAAGTTCACCGGCCATGACTTTCCCAATACAAAAGTTCACCGGAGATGACTTTCCCAATACAAAAGTTCACCGGGCATGACTTTCCCAATACAAAAGTTCACCGGGCATGACTTTCCCAATACAAAAGTTCACCGGGCATGACTTTCCCAATACAAAAGTTCACCGGAGATTACTTTCCCAATACAAAAGTTCACCGGAGATGACTTTCCCAATACAAAAGTTCACCGGGCATGACTTTCCCAATACAAAAGTTCACCGGGCATGACTTTCCCAATACAAAAGTTCACCGGAGATTAATTTCCCAATACAAATGTTCACCGGGCATGACTTTCCCAATACAAAGGTTCACCGGGCATGACTTTCCCAATACAAAAGTTCACCGGGCATGACTTTCCCAATACAAAAGTTCACAGGGCATGACTTTCCCAATACAAAAGTTCACCGGGCATGACTTTCCCAATACAAAAGTTCACCGGCCATGACTTTCCCAATACAAAAGTTCACCGGAGATGACTTTTCCCATACAAAAGTTCACCGGAGATGACTTTCCCAATACAAAAGTTCACCGGGCATGACTTTCCCAATACAAAAGTTCACCGGGCATGACTTTCCCAATACAAAAGTTCACCGGGCATGACTTTCCTAATACAAAAGTTCACCAGGCATGACTTTTCCCATACAAAAGTTCACCGGAGATGACTTTTCCCATACAAAAGTTCACCGGGCATGACTTTTCCCATACAAAAGTTCACCGGGCATGACTTTCCCAATACAAAAGTTCACCGGGCATGACTTTCCCAATACAAAAGTTCACCGGGCATGAATTTCCCAATACAAATGTTCACCGGGCATGACTTTCCCAATACAAAAGTTTACCGGGCATGACTTTCCCAATACAAAAGTTCACCGGAGATGACTTTCCCAATACAAAAGTTCACCGGGCATGACTTTCCCAATACAAAAGTTCACCGGGCATGACTTTCTCAATACAAAAGTTCACCGGGCATGAATTTCCCAATACAAATGTTCACCGGGCATGACTTTGCCAATACAAAAGTTCACCGGAGATGACTTTCCCAATACAAAAGTTCACCGGGCATGACTTTCCCAATACAAAAGTTCACCGGGCATGACTTTCCCAATACAAAAGTTCACCGGGCATGAATTTCCCAATACAAATGTTCACCGGGCATGACTTTCCCAATACAAAAGTTCACCGGGCATGACTTTCCCAATACAAAAGTTCACCGGGCATGACTTTCCCAATACAAAAGTTCACCGGGCATGACTTTCCCAATACAAAAGTTCACCGGGCATGACTTTCCCAATACAAAAGTTCACCGGGCATGAATTTCCCAATACAAATGTTCACCGGGCATGACTTTCCCAATACAAAAGTTCACCGGGCATGACTTTCCCAATACAAAAGTTCACCGGGCATGACTTTCCCAAAACAAAAGTTCACCGGGCATGACTTTCCCAATACAAAAGTTCACCGGAGATGACTTTCCCAATACAGAAGTTCACCGGCCATGACTTTCCCAACACAAAAGTTCACCGGGCATGACTTTCCCAATACAAATGTTCACCGGAGATGAATTTCCCAATACAAATGTTCACCGGGCATGACTTTCCCAATACAAAGGTTCACCGTGCATGACTTTCCCAATACAAAAGTTCACCGGTCATGACTTTCCCAATACAAAAGTTCACCGGGCATGACTTTCCCAATACAAAAGTTCACCGGAGATTACTTTCCCAATACAAAAGTTCACCGGCCATGACTTTCCCAATACAAAAGTTCACCGGAGATGACTTTCCCAATACAAAAGTTCACCGGGCATGACTTTCCCAATACAAAAGTTCACCGGGCATGACTTTCCCAATACAAAAGTTCACCGGGCATGACTTTCCCAATACAAAAGTTCACCGGAGATTACTTTCCCAATACAAAAGTTCACCGGAGATGACTTTCCCAATACAAAAGTTCACCGGGCATGACTTTCCCAATACAAAAGTTCACCGGGCATGACTTTCCCAATACAAAAGTTCACCGGAGATTAATTTCCCAATACAAATGTTCACCGGGCATGACTTTCCCAATACAAAGGTTCACCGGGCATGACTTTCCCAATACAAAAGTTCACCGGGCATGACTTTCCCAATACAAAAGTTCACCGGGCATGACTTTCCCAATACAAAAGTTCACCGGGCATGACTTTCCCAATACAAAAGTTCACCGGCCATGACTTTCCCAATACAAAAGTTCACCGGAGATGACTTTTCCCATACAAAAGTTCACCGGAGATGACTTTCCCAATACAAAAGTTCACCGGGCATGACTTTCCCAATACAAAAGTTCACCGGGCATGACTTTCCCAATACAAAAGTTCACCGGGCATGACTTTCCTAATACAAAAGTTCACCAGGCATGACTTTTCCCATACAAAAGTTCACCGGAGATGACTTTTCCCATACAAAAGTTCACCGGGCATGACTTTTCCCATACAAAAGTTCACCGGGCATGACTTTCCCAATACAAAAGTTCACCGGGCATGACTTTCCCAATACAAAAGTTCACCGGGCATGACTTTCCCAATACAAAAGTTCACCGGAGATGACTTTTCCCATACAAAAGTTCACCGGAGATGACTTTCCCAATACAAAAGTTCACCGGGCATGACTTTCCCAATACAAAAGTTCACCGGGCATGACTTTTCCCATACAAAAGTTCACCGGGCATGACTTTCCTAATACAAAAGTTCACCAGGCATGACTTTTCCCATACAAAAGTTCACCGGAGATGACTTTTCCCATACAAAAGTTCACCGGGCATGACTTTCCCAATACAAAAGTTCACCGGGCATGACTTTCCCAATACAAAAGTTCACCGGGCATGACTTTCCCAATACAAAAGTTCACCGGGCATGACTTTCCCAATACAAAAGTTCACCGGGCATGAATTTCCCAATACAAATGTTCACCGGAGATGACTTTCCCAATACAAAAGTTCACCGGTCATGACTTTCCCAATACAAAAGTTCACCGGAGATGACTTTCCCAATACAAAAGTTCACCGGGCATGACTTTCCCAATACAAAAGTTCACCGGGCATGACTTTCCCAATACAAAAGTTCACCGGGCATGACTTTCCCAATACAAAAGTTCACCGGGCATGACTTTCCCAATACAAAAGTTCACCGGGCATGACTTTCCTAATACAAAAGTTCACCAGGCATGACTTTTCCCATACAAAAGTTCACCGGAGATGACTTTTCCCATACAAAAGTTCACCGGGCATGACTTTCCCAATACAAAAGTTCACCGGGCATGACTTTCCCAATACAAAAGTTTACCGGGCATGACTTTCCCAATACAAAAGTTCACCGGAGATGACTTTTCCCATACAAAAGTTCACCGGAGATGACTTTCCCAATACAAAAGTTCACCGGGCATGACTTTCCCAATACAAAAGTTCAACGGGCATGACTTTTCCCATACAAAAGTTCACCGGGCATGACTTTCCTAATACAAAAGTTCACCAGGCATGACTTTCCCAATACAAAAGTTCACCGGAGATGACTTTTCCCATACAAAAGTTCACCGGGCATGACTTTCCCAATACAAAAGTTCACCGGGCATGACTTTCCCAATACAAAAGTTCACCGGGCATGACTTTTCCCATACAAAAGTTCACCGGGCATGACTTTCCTAATACAAAAGTTCACCAGGCATGACTTTCCCAATACAAAAGTTCACCGGAGATGACTTTTCCCATACAAAAGTTCACCGGGCATGACTTTCCCAATACAAAAGTTTACCGGGCATGACTTTCCCAATACAAAAGTTCACCGGAGATGACTTTTCCCATACAAAAGTTCACCGGAGATGACTTTCCCAATACAAAAGTTCACCGGGCATGACTTTCCCAATACAAAAGTTCACCGGGCATGACTTTTCCCATACAAAAGTTCACCGGGCATGACTTTCCCAATACAAAAGTTCACCGGGCATGACTTTCCCAATACAAAAGTTCACCGGAGATGACTTTTCCCATACAAAAGTTCACCGGGCATGACTTTCCCAATACAAAAGTTCACCGGGCATGACTTTCCCAATACAAAAGTTCACCGGGCATGACTTTCCCAATACAAAAGTTCACCGGGCATGACTTTCCCAATACAAAAGTTCACCGGGCATGACTTTCCCAATACAAAAGTTCACCGGGCATGAATTTCCCAATACAAATGTTCACCGGAGATGACTTTCCCAATACAAAAGTTCACCGGGCATGACTTTCCCAATACAAAAGTTCACAGGAGATGACTTTCCCAATACAAAAGTTCACCGGGCATGACTTTCCCAATACAAAAGTTCACCAGGCATGACTTTCCCTACACAAAAGTTCACCGGAGATGACTTTCCCAATACAAAAGTTCACCGGGCATGACTTTCCCAATACATAAGTTCACCGGGCATGACTTTTCCATACAAAAGTTCACCGGAGATGACTTTCCCAATACAAAAGTTCACCGGGCATGACTTTCCCAATACAAAAGTTCACCGGGCATGACTTTCCCAATACAAAAGTTCACCGAGCATGACTTTCCCAATACAAAAGTTCACCGGGCATGAATTTCCCAATACAAAAGTTCACCGGGCATGAGTTTCCCAATACAAAAGTTCACCGGGCATGACTTTCCCGATACAAAAGTTCACCGGAGATGACTTTCCCAATACAAAAGTTCACCGGGCATGACTTTCCCAATACAAAAGTTCACCGGGCATGACTTTCCCAATACGAAAGTTCACCGGGCATGACTTTCCCAATACAAAAGTTCACCGGGCATGACTTTTCCAATACAAAAGTTCACCGGGCATGGCTTTCCCAACACAAAAGATCACCGGGCATGACTTTCCCAATACAAACGTTCACCGGGCATGACTTTCCCAATACAAAAGTTCACCGGGCATGACTTTCCCAATACAAAAGTTCACCGGGCATGACTTTCCCAATACAAAAGTTCACCGGGCATGACTTTCCCAATAAAAAAGTTCACCGGGCATGAATTTCCCAATACATAAGTTCACCGGGCATGGCTTTCCCAACACAAAAGTTCACCGGGCATGACTTTCCCAATACAAAAGTTCACCGGGCATGACTTTCCCAATACAAAAGTTCACCGGGCATGGCTTTCCCAACACAAAAGTTCACCGGACATGACTTTCCCAATACAAAAGTTCACCGGGCATGACTTTCCCAATACAAAAGTTCACCGGGCATGACTTTCCCAATACAAAAGTTCACCGGGCATGACTTTCCCAATACAAAAGTTCACCGGACATGACTTTTCCCATGCAAAAGTTCACCGGGCATGACTTTCCCAATAAAAAAGTTCACCGGGCATGACTTTGCCCATACAAAAGTTCACCGGAAATGACTTTTCCCAATACAAAAGTTCACCGGGCATGGCTTTCCCAACACAAAAGTTCACCGGGCATGACTTTCCCAATACAAAAGTTCACCGGGCATGACTTTCCCAATACAAAAGTTCACCGGGCATGGCTTTCCTAATACAAAAGTTCACCAGGCATGACTTTTCCCATACAAAAGTTCACCGGAGATGACTTTTCCCATACAAAAGTTCACCGGGCATGACTTTCCCAATACAAAAGTTCACCGGGCATGACTTTCCCAATACAAAAGTTCACCGGGCATGATTTTCCCAATACAAAAGTTCACCGGAGATGACTTTTCCCATACAAAAGTTCACCGGAGATGACTTTCCCAATACAAAAGTTCACCGGGCATGATTTTCCCAATACAAAAGTTCACCGGGCATGACTTTTCCCACACAAAAGTTCACCGGGCATGACTTTCCTAATACAAAAGTTCACCAGGCATGACTTTTCCCAAACAAAAGTTCACCGGAGATGACTTTTCCCATACAAAAGTTCACCGGGCATGACTTTCCCAATACAAAAGTTCACCGGGCATGACTTTCCCAATACAAAAGTTCACCGGAGATGACTTTTCCCATACAAAAGTTCACCGGAGATGACTTTCCCAATACAAAAGTTCACTGGGCATGACTTTCCCAATACAAAAGTTCACCGGAGATGACTTTCCCAATACAAAAGTTCACCGGAGATGACTTTTCCCATACAAAAGTTCACCGGAGATGACTTTCCCAATACAAAAGTTCACTGGGCATGACTTTCCCAATACAAAAGTTCACCGGAGATGACTTTCCCAATACAAAAGTTCACCGGGCATGACTTTCCCAATACAAAAGTTCACCGGGCATGACTTTCCCAATACAAAAGTTCACCGGGCATGACTTTCCCAGTACAAAAGTTCACCGGGCATGACTTTCCCAATACAAAAGTTCACCGGAGATGACTTTCCCAATACAAAAGTTCACCGCGCATGAATTTCCCAATACAAATGTTCACCGGGCATGACTTTGCCAATACAAAAGTTCACCGGAGATGACTTTCCCAATACAAAAGTTCAGCGGGCGTGACTTTCTCAATACAAAAGTTCACCGGAGATGACTTTGCCAATACAAAAGTTCACCGGAGATGACTTTTCCCATACAAAAGTTCACCGGGCATGACTTTCCCAATACAAAAGTTCACCGGGCATGACTTTCCCAATACAAAAGTTCACCGGAGATGACTTTTCCCATACAAAAGTTCACCGGAGATGACTTTCCCAATACAAAAGTTCACTGGGCATGACTTTCCCAATACAAAAGTTCACCGGAGATGACTTTCCCAATACAAAAGTTCACCGGGCATGACTTTCCCAATACAAAAGTTCACCGGGCATGACTTTCCCAATACAAAAGTTCACCGGGCATGACTTTCCCAGTACAAAAGTTCACCGGGCATGACTTTCCCAATACAAAAGTTCACCGGAGATGACTTTCCCAATACAAAAGTTCACCGCGCATGAATTTCCCAATACAAATGTTCACCGGGCATGACTTTGCCAATACAAAAGTTCACCGGAGATGACTTTCCCAATACAAAAGTTCAGCGGGCGTGACTTTCTCAATACAAAAGTTCACCGGAGATGACTTTGCCAATACAAAAGTTCACCGGAGATGACTTTTCCCATACAAATGTTCACCGGGCATGACTTTCCCAATACAAAAGTTCACCGGGCATAACTTTCCCAATACAAAAGTTCACCGGGCATGACTTTCCCAATACAAAAGTTCACCGGGCATGACTTTCCCAATACAAAAGTTCACCGGGCATGACTTTCCCAATACAAAAGTTCACCGGGCATGACTTTCCCAATACAAAAGTTCACCGGGCATGAATTTCCCAATACAAATGTTCACCGGGCATGACTTTCCCAATACAAAATTTCACCGGGCATGACTTTCCCAATACAAAAGTTCTCCGGGCAGGAATTTCCCAATACAAATGTTCACCGGGCATGACTTTCCCAATGCAAAATTTCACCGGGCATGACTTTCCCAATACAAAAGTTCACCGGGCATGACTTTCCCAATACAAAAGTTCACCGGGCATGACTTTCTCAATACAAAAGTTCACCGGGCATGACTTTCCTAATACAAAAGTTCACCGGGCATGACTTTCCCAATACAAAAGTTCACCGGGCATGACTTTCCCAATACAAAAGTTCACCGGGCATGACTTTCCCAATACAAAAGTTCACCGTGCATGACTATCTCAATACAAAAGTTCACCGGGCATGACTTTCCCAATACAAAAGTTCACCGGGCATGACTTTCCCAATACAAAAGTTCACAGGGCATGACTTTCCCAATACAAAAGTTCACCGGGCATGACTTTCCCAATACAAAAGTTCACCGGGCATGACTTTGCCAATACAAAAGTTCACCGGAGATGGCTTTCCCAATACAAAAGTTCACCGGGCATGAATTTCCCAATACTAATGTTCACCGGGCATGACTTTCCCAATACAAAAGTTCACGGGCATGACTTTCCCAATACAAAAGTTCACCGGGCATGACTTTCTCAATACAAAAGTTCACCGGGCATGAATTTCCCAATACAAATGTTCACCGGGCATGACTTTGCCAATACAAAAGTTCACCGGGCATGACTTTCCCAATACAAAAGTTCACCGGCCATGATTTTCCCAATACAAAAGTTCACCGGAGATGACTTTCCCAATACAAAAGTTCACCGGGCATGATTTTTCCAATACAAAAGTTCACCGGGCATGACTTTGCCAATACAAAAGTTCACCGGAGATGGCTTTCCCAATACAAAAGTTCATCGGGCATGACTTTCTCAATACAAAAGTTCACCGGGCATGACTTTCCCAATACAAATGTTCACCGGAGATGACTTTCCCAATACAAAAGTTCACCGGGCATGACTTTCCCAATACAAAAGTTCACCGGAGATGACTTTCCCAATACAAAAGTTCACCGGGCATGACTTTCCCAATACAAAAGTTCACCGGGCATGACTTTCCCAATACAAAAGTTCACCGGGCATGACTTTCCCAGTACAAAAGTTCACCGGGCATGACTTTCCCAATACAAAAGTTCACCGGAGATGACTTTCCCAATACAAAAGTTCACCGCGCATGAATTTCCCAATACAAATGTTCACCGGGCATGACTTTGCCAATACAAAAGTTCACCGGAGATGACTTTCCCAATACAAAAGTTCACCGGGCGTGACTTTCTTAATACAAAAGTTCACCGGAGATGACTTTGCCAATACAAAAGTTCACCGGAGATGACTTTTCCCATACAAATGTTCACCGGGCATGACTTTCCCAATACAAAAGTTCACCGGGCATGACTTTCCCAATACAAAAGTTCACCGGGCATGACTTTCCCAATACAAAAGTTCACCGGGCATGACTTTCCCAATACAAAAGTTCACCGGGCATGACTTTCCCAATACAAAAGTTCACCGGGCATGACTTTCCCAATACAAAAGTTCACCGGGCATGAATTTCCCAATACAAATGTTCACCGGGCATGACTTTCCCAATACAAAATTTCACCGGGCATGACTTTCCCAATACAAAAGTTCTCCGGGCAGGAATTTCCCAATACAAATGTTCACCGGGCATGACTTTCCCAATGCAAAATTTCACCGGGCATGACTTTCCCAATACAAAAGTTCACCGGGCATGACTTTCCCAATACAAAAGTTCACCGGGCATGACTTTCTCAATACAAAAGTTCACCGGGCATGACTTTCCTAATACAAAAGTTCACCGGGCATGACTTTCCCAATACAAAAGTTCACCGGGCATGACTTTCCCAATACAAAAGTTCACCGGGCATGACTTTCCCAATACAAAAGTTCACCGGGCATGACTTTCTCAATACAAAAGTTCACCGGGCATGACTTTCCCAATACAAAAGTTCACCGGGCATGACTTTCCCAATACAAAAGTTCACCGGGCATGACTTTCCCAATACAAAAGTTCACCGGGCATGACTTTCCCAATACAAAAGTTCACCGGGCATGACTTTGCCAATACAAAAGTTCACCGGAGATGGCTTTCCCAATACAAAAGTTCACCGGGCATGAATTTCCCAATACTAATGTTCACCGGGCATGACTTTCCCAATACAAAAGTTCACGGGCATGACTTTCCCAATACAAAAGTTCACCGGGCATGACTTTCTCAATACAAAAGTTCACCGGGCATGAATTTCCCAATACAAATGTTCACCGGGCATGACTTTGCCAATACAAAAGTTCACCGGGCATGACTTTCCCAATACAAAAGTTCACCGGCCATGATTTTCCCAATACAAAAGTTCACCGGAGATGACTTTCCCAATACAAAAGTTCACCGGGCATGATTTTTCCAATACAAAAGTTCACCGGGCATGACTTTGCCAATACAAAAGTTCACCGGAGATGGCTTTCCCAATACAAAAGTTCATCGGGCATGACTTTCTCAATACAAAAGTTCACCGGGCATGACTTTCCCAATACAAATGTTCACCGGAGATGACTTTCCCAATACAAAAGTTCACCGGGCATGACTTTCCCAATACAAAAGTTCACCGGAGATGACTTTCCCAATACAAAAGTTCACCGGGCATGACTTTCCCAATACAAAAGTTCACCGGGCATGACTTTCCCAATACAAAAGTTCACCGGGCATGACTTTCCCAATACAAAAGTTCACCGGGCATGACTTTCCCAATACAAAAGTTCACCGGGCATGACTTTCCCAATACAAAAGTTCACCGGGCATGAATTTCCCAATACAAATGTTCACCGGGCATGACTTTCCCAATACAAAATTTCACCGGGCATGACTTTCCCAATACAAAAGTTCTCCGGGCAGGAATTTCCCAATACAAATGTTCACCGGGCATGACTTTCCCAATGCAAAATTTCACCGGACATGACTTTCCCAATACAAAAGTTCACCGGGCATGACTTTCCCACTACAAAAGTTCAGCGGGCATGACTTTCCCAATACAAAAGTTCACCGGGCATGACTTTCTCAATACAAAAGTTCACCGGGCATGACTTTCCCAATACAAAAGTTCACCGGGCATGACTTTCCCAATACAAAAGTTCACCGGGCATGACTTTCCCAATACAAAAGTTCACCGGGCATGACTTTCCCAATACAAAAGTTCACCGGGCATGACTTTGCCAATACAAAAGTTCACCGGAGATGGCTTTCCCAATACAAAAGTTCACCGGGCATGAATTTCCCAATACTAATGTTCACCGGGCATGACTTTCCCAATACAAAAGTTCACGGGCATGACTTTCCCAATACAAAAGTTCACCGGGCATGACTTTCTCAATACAAAAGTTCACCGGGCATGAATTTCCCAATACAAATGTTCACCGGGCATGACTTTGCCAATACAAAAGTTCACCGGGCATGACTTTCCCAATACAAAAGTTCACCGGCCATGATTTTCCCAATACAAAAGTTCACCGGAGATGACTTTCCCAATACAAAAGTTCACCGGGCAT
This sequence comes from Musca autumnalis, assembly GCF_047663935.1. Classification (NCBI taxonomy): domain Eukaryota; kingdom Metazoa; phylum Arthropoda; class Insecta; order Diptera; family Muscidae; genus Musca; species Musca autumnalis. The sequence goes on from NW_027411839.1 coordinate 41,823, forward strand.
GATTTTTCCAATACAAAAGTTCACCGGGCATGACTTTGCCAATACAAAAGTTCACCGGAGATGGCTTTCCCAATACAAAAGTTCATCGGGCATGACTTTCTCAATACAAAAGTTCACCGGGCATGACTTTCCCAATACAAATGTTCACCGGAGATGACTTTCCCAATACAAAAGTTCACCGGGCATGACTTTCCCAATACAAAAGTTCACCGGAGATGACTTTCCCAATACAAAAGTTCACCGGGCATGACTTTCCCAATACAAATGTTCACCAGGCATGACTTTCCCAATACAAAAGTTCACCGGAGATGACTTTCCCAATACAAAAGTTCACCGGGCATGACTTTCCCAATACAAAAGTTCACCGGGCATGACTTTTCCATACAAAAGTTCACCGGAGATGACTTTCCCAATACAAAAGTTCACCGGGCATGACTTTCCCAATACAAAAGTTCACCGGGCACGACTTTCCCAATACGAAACTTCACCGGGCATGACTTTCCCAATACAAAAGTTCACCGGGCATGACTTTCCCAATACAAAAGTTCACCGGAGATGACTTTTCCAATACAAAAGTTCACCGGGCATGGCTTTCCCAACACAAAAGTTCACCGGGCATGACTTTCCCAATTCAAAAGTTCACCGGGCATGACTTTCCCAATACAAAAGTTCACCGGGCATGACTTTCCCAATACAAAAGTTCACCGGGCATGACTTTCCCAATACAAAAGTTCACCGGGCATGACTTTCCCAATAAAAAAGTTCACCGGGCATGAATTTCCCAATACAAAAGTTCACCGGGCATGGCTTTCCCAACACAAAAGTTCACCGGGCATGACTTTCCCAATACAAAAGTTCACCGGGCATGACTTTCCCAATACAAAAGTTAACCGGGCATGGCTTTCCCAACACAAAAGTTCACCGGGCATGACTTTCCCAATACAAAAGTTCACCGGGCATGACTTTCCCAATACAAAAGTTCACCGGGCATGACTTTCCCAATACAAAAGTTCACCGGGCATGACTTTCCCAATACAAAAGTTCACCGGGCATGACTTTCCCAATACAAAAGTTCACCGGGCATGACTTTTCCCATACAAAAGTTCACCGGAAATGACTTTTCGCAATACAAAAGTTCACCGGGCATGACTTTCCCAACACAAAAGTTCACCGGGCATGACTTTCTCAATACAAAAGTTCACCGGGCATGGCTTTCCCAACACAAAAGTTCACCGGGCATGACTTTCCCAATAAAAAAGTTCACCGGGCATGACTTTGCCAATACAAAAGTTCACCGGAAATGACTTTTCCCAATACAAAAGTTCACCGGGCATGGCTTTCCCAACACAAAAGTTCACCGGGCATGACTTTCTCAATACAAAAGTTCACCCGAGATGACTTTTCCAATACAAAAGTTCACCGGGCATGGCTTTCCCAACACAAAAGTTCACCGGGCATGACTTTCCCAATACAAAAGTTCACCGGGCATGACTTTCCCAATACAAAAGTTCACCGGGCATGGCTTTCCTAATACAAAAGTTCACCAGGCATGACTTTTCCCATACAAAAGTTCACCGGAGATGTCTTTTCCCATACAAAAGTTCACCGGGCATGACTTTCCCAATACAAAAGTTCACCGGGCATGACTTTCCCAATACAAAAGTTCACCGGAGATGACTTTTCCCATACAAAAGTTCACCGGAGATGACTTTCCCAATACAAAAGTTCACCGGGCATGACTTTCCCAATACAAAAGTTCACCGGGCATGACTTTTCCCACACAAAAGTTCACCGGGCATGACTTTCCTAATACAAAAGTTCACCAGGCATGACTTTCCTAATACAAAAGTTCACCAGGCATGACTTTTCCCATACAAAAGTTCACCGGAGATGACTTTCCCAATACAAAAGTTCACCGGGCATGATTTTCCCAATACAAAAGTTCACCGGGCATGACTTTCCCAATACAAAAGTTCACCGGGCATGACTTTCCCAATACAAAAGTTCACCGGGCATGACTTTCCCCATACAAAAGTTCACCGGGCATGGCTTTCCCAACACAAAAGTTCACCGGCCATGACTTTCTCAATACAAAAGTTCACCGGAAATGACTTTTCCCAATACAAAAGTTCACCGGGCATGGCTTTCCCAACACAAAAGTTCACCGGCCATGACTTTCTCAATACAAAAGTTCACCGGAGATGACTTTTCCAATACAAAAGTTCACCGGGCATGGCTTTCCCAACACAAAAGTTCACCGGGCATGACTTTCCCAATACAAAAGTTCACCGGGCATGACTTTCCCAATACAAAAGTTCACCGGGCATGGCTTTCCTAATACAAAAGTTCACCAGGCATGACTTTTCCCATACAAAAGTTCACCGGAGATGACTTTTCCCATACAAAAGTTCACCGGGCATGACTTTCCCAATACAAAAGTTCACCGGGCATGACTTTCCCAATACAAAAGTTCACCGGGCATGACTTTCCCAATACAAAAGTTCACCGGAGATGACTTTTCCCATACAAAAGTTCACCGGAGATGACTTTCCCAATACAAAAGTTCACCGGGCATGACTTTCCCAATACAAAAGTTCACCGGGCATGACTTTTCCCACACAAAAGTTCACCGGGCATGACTTTCCTAATACAAAAGTTCACCAGGCATGACTTTTCCATACAAAAGTTCACCGGAGATGACTTTTCCCAATACAAAAGTTCACCGGGCATGACTTTCCCAATACAAAAGTTCACCGGGCATGACTTTCCCAATACAAAAGTTCACCGGGCATGACTTTCCCAATACAAAAGTTCAACGGGCATGACTTTCCCAATACAAAAGTTCAACGGACATGACTTTCCCAATACAAAAGTTCACCGGGCATGAATTTCCCAATACAAATGTTCAGCGGAGATGACTTTCCCAATACAAAAGTTCACCGGGCATGACTTTCCCAATACAAAAGTTCACCGGAGATGACTTTCCCAATACAAAAGTTCACCGGGCATGACTTTCCCAATACAAAAGTTCACCGGGCATGACTTTCCCAATACAAAAGTTCACCGGGCATGACTTTCCCAATACAAAAGTTCACCGGGCATGACTTTCCCAATACAAAAGTTCACCGGAGATGACTTTCCCAATACAAATGTTCACCGGGCATGACTTTGCCAATACAAATGTTCACCGGGCATGACTTTGCCAATACAAAAGTTCACCGGAGATGACTTTCCCAATACAAAAGTTCACCGGGCATGACTTTCTCAATACAAAAGTTCACCGGAGATGACTTTTCCCATACAAATGTTCACCGGGCATGACTTTCCCAATACAAAAGTTCACCGGGCATGACTTTCCCAATACAAAAGTTCACCGGGCATGACTTTCCCAATACAAAAGTTCACCGGGCATGACTTTCCCAATACAAAAGTTCACCGGGCATGACTTTCCCAATACAAAAGTTCACCGGTCATGACTTTCCCAATACAAAAGTTCACCGGGCATGACTTTCCCAATACAAAAGTTTACCGGGCATGACTTTCCCAATACAAAAGTTCACCGGGCATGACTTTGCCAATACAAAAGTTCACCGGAGATGGCTTTCCCAATACAAAAGTTCACCGGGCATGAATTTCCCAATACTAATGTTCACCGGGCATGACTTTCACAATACAAAAGTTCACCGGGCATGACTTTCCCAATACAAATGTTCACCGGGCATGACTTTCTCAATACAAAAGTTCACCGGGCATGAATTTCCCAATACAAATGTTCACCGGGCATGACTTTGCCAATACAAAAGTTCACCGGGCATGACTTTCCCAATACAAAAGTTCACCGGAGATGACTTTCCCAATACAAAAGTTCACCGGGCATGATTTTCCCAATACAAAAGTTCACCGGGCATGACTTTGCCAATACAAAAGTTCACCGGAGATGGCTTTCCCAATACAAAAGTTCATCGGGCATGACTTTCTCAATACAAAAGTTCACCGGGCATGACTTTCCCATTACAAATGTTCACCGGAGATGACTTTCCCAATACAAAAGTTCACCGGGCATGACTTTCCCAATACAAAAGTTCACCGGAGATGACTTTCCCAATACAAAAGTTCACCGGGCATGACTTTCCCAATACAAAAGTTCACCAGGCATGACTTTCCCAATACAAAAGTTCACCGGAGATGACTTTCCCAATACAAAAGTTCACCGGGCATGACTTTCCCAATACAAAAGTTCACCGGGCATGACTTTTCCATACAAAAGTTCACCGGAGATGACTTTCCCAATACAAAAGTTCACCGGGCATGACTTTCCCAATACAAAAGTTCACCGGGCATGACTTTCCCAATACAAAAGTTCACCGGGCATGACTTTCCCAATACAAAAGTTCACCGGGCATGAATTTCGCAATACAAAAGTTCACCGGGCATGACTTTCCCAATACAAAAGTTCACCGGGCATGACTTTCCCAATACAAAAGTTCACCGGAGATGACTTTCCCAATACAAAAGTTCACCGGGCATGACTTTCCCAATACAAAAGTTCACCGGGTTATGACTTTCCCAATACAAAAGTTCACCGGGCATGGCTTTCCCAACACAAAAGTTCACCGGGCATGGCTTTCCCAACACAAAAGTTCACCGGGCATGACTTTCCACATACAAAGTTCACCGGGCATGACTTTCCCAATACAAAAGTTCACCGGGCATGACTTTCCCAATACAAAAGTTCACCGGGCATGACTTTCCCAATACAAAAGTTCACCGGGCATGACTTTCCCAATACAAAAGTTCACCGGGCATGTCTTTTCCCATACAAAAGTTCACCGGGCATGACTTTCCCAATAAAAAAGTTCACCGGGCATGACTTTGCCCATACAAAAGTTCACCGGGCATGACTTTCTCAATACAAAAGTTCACCGGAGATGACTTTTCCAATACAAAAGTTCACCGTTCATGGCTTTCCCAACACAAAAGTTCACCGGGCATGACTTTCCCAATACAAAAGTTCACCGGGCATGACTTTCCCAATACAAAAGTTCACCGGGCATGGCTTTCCTAATACAAAAGTTCACCAGGCATGACTTTTCCCATACAAAAGTTCACCGGAGATGACTTTTCCCATACAAAAGTTCACCGGGCATGACTTTCCCAATACAAAAGTTCACCGGGCATGACTTTCCCAATACAAAAGTTCACCGGGCATGATATTCCCAATACAAAAGTTCACCGGAGATGACTTTTCCCATACAAAAGTTCACCGGAGATGACTTTCCCAATACAAAAGTTCACCGGGCATGACTTTCCTAATACAAAAGTTCACCGGGCATGACTTTTCCCACACAAAAGTTCACCGGGCATGACTTTCCTAATACAAAAGTTCACCAGGCATGACTTTTGCCATACAAAAGTTCACCGGAGATGACTTTTCCCATACAAAAGTTCACCGGGCATGACTTTCCCAATACAAAAGTTCACCGGGCATGACTTTCCCAATACAAAAGTTCACCGGGCATGACTTTCCCAATACAAAAGTTCAACGGGCATGACTTTCCCAATACAAAAGTTCACCGGGCATGAATTTCCCAATACAAAAGTTCACCGGGCATGAATTTCCCAATACAAATGTTCACCGGAGATGACTTTCCCAATACAAAAGTTCACCGGGCATGACTTTCCCAATACAAAAGTTTACCGGAGATGACTTTCCCAATACAAAAGTTCACCGGGCATGACTTTCCCAATACAAAAGTTCACCGGGCATGACTTTCCCAATACAAAAGTTCACCGGGCATGACTTTCCCAATACAAAAGTTCACCGGGCATGACTTTCCCAATACAAAAGTTCACCGGAGATGACTTTCCCAATACAAAAGTTCACCGCGCATGAATTTCCCAATACAAATGTTCACCGGGCATGACTTTGCCAATACAAAAGTTCACCGGGCATGACTTTCCCAATACAAAATTTCACCGGGCATGACTTTCCCAATACAAAAGTTCACCGGGCATGACTTTCTCAATACAAAAGTTCACCGGGCATGACTTTCCCAATACAAAAGTTCAGCGGGCATGACTTTCCCAATACAAAAGTTCACCGGGCATGACTTTCTCAATACAAAAGTTCACCGGGCATGACTTTCCCAATACAAAAGTTCACCGGGCATGACTTTCCCAATACAAAAGTTCACCGGGCATGACTTTCCCAATACAAGAGTTCACCGGGCATGACTTTGCCAATACAAAAGTTCACCGGAGATGGCTTTCCCAATACAAAAGTTCACCGGGCATGAATTTCCCAATACAAAAGTTCACCGGGCATGATTTTCCCAATACAAAAGTTCACCGGGCATGACTTTGCCAATACAAAAGTTCACCGGAGATGGCTTTCCCAATACAAAAGTTCATCGGGCATGACTTTCTCAATACAAAAGTTCACCGGGCATGACTTTCCCAATACAAATGTTCACCGGAGATGACTTTCCCAATACAAAAGTTCACCGGGCATGACTTTCCCAATACAAAAGTTCACCGGAGATGACTTTCCCAATACAAAAGTTCACCGGGCATGACTTTCCCAATACAAAAGTTCACCAGGCATGACTTTCCCAATACAAAAGTTCACCGGGCATGACTTTCCCAATACAAAAGTTCACCGGAGATGACTTTTCCCATACAAAAGTTCGCCGGAGATGACTTTCCCAATACAAAAGTTCACCGGGCATGACTTTCCCAATACAAAAGTTCACCGGGCATGACTTTTCCCACACAAAAGTTCACCGGGCATGACTTTCCTAATACAAAAGTTCACCAGGCATGACTTTTCCCATACAAAAGTTCACCGGAGATGACTTTTCCCATACAAAAGTTCACCGGGCATGACTTTCCCAATACAAAAGTTCACCGGGCATGACTTTCCCAATACAAAAGTTCACCGGGCATGACTTTCCCAATACAAAAGTTCAACGGGCATGACTTTCCCAATACAAAAGTTCACCGGGCATGACTTTCCCAATACAAAAGTTCACCGGGTGTTGGAGAACAAATATTTATTTATTATTATAGTTTTGTTATTATTTATTTTTCCCACACAAAAATATCTAATTTCTATTTTTCTTTAATTTGTTTCAATTTCTATAACTGGCATCACTAACTAAATTTCTGTATACGGCATCCCTAATCACTTGTAAATCATAATTTTTGCCTATTCCCTTTTTAATCGTGTCCGTCGATTTCAAGGGCATCATATGTGCGTACGTACATACCAACAGTGGGTGGTTGTACTTTGATCTCTCTAACTACTTACTGACTCTGTTGCGTTGCATTCTTGTTGTTGTTGATGACACTTGCATTTCTTTTCTAATGCTTGTATGTACATCAAGCGACTATTTACATCATAGTGGTAGCGACGCAAGCAGAGAAAATATGTAAACAAGAAGATTCTGTCTAGTTATAATTATGCTTTTTTCTTATTATTAGTTACGTTCATATTCTGCCTTGCTGCATACGTCACTCTCATCGATCGTCAAAAAATCATAATTGTTTACTGCCGCGCTGCAACAACAAATTAATCGAATTTTAATAATTATTTAAAACCATATTAAATCAAACTAATTTAAGTTAATTAAATTAAAGTGATTTTTATACCCTCCACCATAGGATGGGGGTATATTAAGTTTGTCACTACGTTTGTAACTACTCGAAATAATCATTGTAGACCCCACAAAGTATATATATTCTTGATCAGCGTGCAATTCTACATCGATATAGCCATGTCCGTCCGTCTGTCCGTCTGTGGAAATCACTGTAGCGTCCGAACGGATTGACGTAGGTTGATGAAATTTTGGGAAAATATGTTATATTTACGTAGGACTTTTGGTATTGAAAGCGGGCTATGTAGGTCCACGCTTTCGTATAGCCCCCATACAAAATGACGCGTGACGCGTCGTCGTTTTAAGGAATTTTTAAGATATTTGGCCCATTTTACCACCGAATTGGTTGTAATTTGGTACTTTGTGTCTCCAGAGGCCAAAAAATATTCCTACCAAAGTTGGGTTATATAGGTCTACGTTTTGGTATAGCCCCCATATAAGGCCCCATATAAAGTACGCGTCATTTTAATATATTTTGAATGTATTAGACCCATTTGACCACAGAATTGGTTGTAATTTGGTATTTTGTGTCTTCAGAGGCCAGAAAACATTCCTACCAAAGTTGGGTTATATAGGTCCACGTTTTGGTATAGCCCCCACATAAGGCCCCTTATAAAGTACGCGTCATTTTAATATATTTGGAATGTATTAGACCCATTTGACCAAAGAATCGGTTGTAACTTTGTATTTTGTGTTTCCAGAGCCCTAAGAAACATTTCTACCATAAAAACGTTTATATAGGTCCACGTGTTGATATAGCCCCCATAATACAATATCTCCCGATTTTCGATATTTTGAACGTTTTAGCCTCATTATCACACCGAGATGGCTGAAATTTGGTATTTAGTCTTCTTTAGGCGTATAAAACTTTCCCCCAGAAATTTTTAGGTATAGGTCCACGCCATCATATAGCCCCCATAGAACGGTACCTTCCGAATTTCGGTATTTTGAAGGTTGTGGCCACATTAATCCACCGAAATGGCTGAAATTTGTGGTGGAGGGTATAAAAAGTTCGGCCCGACCGAACTTAACGCTTTTCTTACTTGTTAATATTAAAATAATATAATAATAGTGTCCCAAAGGGAGCAAATTATTAACAAATTATATTGAAGTATAATTTTGATAAACCAATAAAATTGCCCCCCATTAATTTTGTAAATTTTTAAGAAACTTTTCTGTGTTTTTATTTGCTAAGGCTCAAACAGCCTATTTCTCATACATTTTAATGGTGCCGAAACCCGGGAACCGCGACGCGTTCCAAACAAAATAATAAATAAAGAACTTTGTGAATATTTCTCTTTGAACTAAAAGTGTGAACATTTTCTTTAAAAGTTAAAAGTGTGTTTTGCGACGGTAAAACCAAGTGAACATTTTCATTGAACTTTTACTTCTATTACTCTATTGAATTGTGAAATTTCTAAGATACACCCTGTGCTGGGAAATAAATGAAAAGAGTGATTTTTCTGGTGAATCATTATCAAACAATATTATTTTGTGCATTTACTGAAAACTTTACTCCATTTTTTGAAACATTAAAAATAACTATCCTGTGCTTTGTGAGACCTTTTCCTCAACATTACTCTGTTTATTCCACTTTCAATCTGTTCTCTGCACTGAGAAATATAAGCTGTTCTTCTGGAAATAATTTTCATTGTGAATTTTAATTAAACAATTCTTTAAAATGGAGGATTCATCTAGAGCTATCGAGGACCAAAAATTGTTGTTGTCTCGCCTCCAGAGAATTATTTCCGATTTTGAAAAATTGCCTGTTGAGGACAAATCGCGTGGAATGTGCCAAAGTTATCTCGATAAAATCGAAGAACTACAAAGAAGTTTTGAGGAAAACCATGAACAATTGTTTGATTTACTCCGAGATAAATCACTCAATATCTCGGATGTTCCTTATTTCAATGATGATGTCCATCATCAATTTTGCCGAACTTTTCTGAAGGGTAAGGGAAAATTACTTGATTCTATGACTGATTCCCATACTCCAAACTCGCCTCATTTCCATTTCCACCTTTCATGCATCTAATTCGCAACGAAACGAGACTATTTTACCCGAAGTTCGTCTTCCCAAAATTGATAATCCCAACATTCTCTGGGGATTATTTAAACTGGATTTCTTATCGGGATATGTTCGTTTCGTTAGTTCATAGCAATCAAAGTTTGTCTAAGGTTCAGAAATATTATTTCCTGAAAAATTCGTGTCGTGATACTCCACTTTCTATTGTGAATGAATATCCTGCATCAGAAGCTAGCTATGATTTAGCATGGGATGCCTTGGAAAAAAGGTATCATAACAAACGAAAAATTGCTGATACTGTTTTGAGAAAATTGCTAAATATTCCAAATTCGAATGGCTCTTGTGAGAGCATAAAAACTATTCATGACTCCACTAGGAATTGTATGGCTTTATTAACAGCGCTAGAGGTGGACTGTTCTAACTGGGATCCACTTCTTATTCATATCACTGTTAGTAAGTTGGATCTTCAGACTTGTAAAGAGTGGGAGCAATCGTTGAAAGCAACTACCGAAATTCCCAAAATGACAGTCCTATACAATTTCCTTGAAACCACTTTCCGGACTCTAGAGTCGATATCTGAGTACACAGAATATGCTACAAAATCACCAGTTAAGCCAAATCCTTCGAAATCTTTCCACTCACAACGAACATCTCAGAATCGACGTGTCAATATGGCGTCTGTTAATGATGCAAACTGCCCCTGTTGTGGTAAACGTCACTTTCTATATAAATGCTTCAAATTTGCTGCAATGTCCTCAGCCTCGAAGCGAGATTTTATAAATTCAAAGAGAATTTGCAGAAATTGTCTAAATTCTGGACATTTCTCTAAGGACTGTAGAGTTACCAGTCGTTGCAAGTCTAGCAATTCAGCTCACCACACCATAATGCACAACGAGTATGCCTCTCACAATAACTCTAATACTTCGACTATTCGTGATATTAGAAATGATAACGTCGCTTCTACTTCTTCTGCTGCCGCTGAGAATTCCACAGTTAATCTGTCTCTATTGAACACTACTGTTATGCCTCATGTTTTGTTAGCCACAATTCGTGTTATTGTGAGAAACGAATTTGGCAATTTCAAATTGAGAGCAATTCTGGATCAAAGAGCTCAAGCGACTTTGATAACTGAAAGTGCTGCTCAACTTCTGAGACTTTCAAAATACAGAACATTTGCCAGAATTACTGGAGTAGGTGGAGAAACTGTTTCTGTGAAAAATTTCGTTAAGTTTAATCTTGCTTCTAATTACGAACCTGGTTGCGAACTGAGAACTCAAGCATATGTAATGCCTTCCTTGAACAATTATTGCGCTGGTCCAGTGGACAGAAAGAAATTGCCCTCTTTGGAGGAATTTACTTTGGCTGATCCACATTTCGATAAAAATGATCCCATAGATTTGCTCATTGGTGGCGATTTGTACGGCGATATTCTTCTTCCTCAACAAAGGATGTTTGATAAAGGCATTTTCCTTCAATTGACCCATTTCGGATGGATAGTTTCTGGCCCAACGGCAGAAATTTCTTACGCTCACACCGTCAACGTTAATCTGTGCTCACTGGATAATCAATTAAAAGCCTTCTGGGAACAAGAAGAGCTCATAGAATCCAGAAAGATTACCCCTGAAGAAGTAGCGTGTGAAGCATTCTTTAAGGAAAATTGCTCTCGTGGTTCGGATGGTAGATACACAGTTGCACTACCTTTCAAATCTCAAATTCTTGGCAACTCTCCTCCGAAATTCTGTCATACTGACTATTGTGCATTGAAGAGACTAAAGCAAGTTGAAAGCAAATTCGTAAACAATTTATCCTATGCCTCGGAGTACCGAAAATTCATGGAAGAATCTGAATCGCTTGGTCATATGGCAAAAATTGGTCCTTATCCTCATGCTATCGAACCTAACGGTTACTTTCTGCCACATCATGGTGTTATTCGTGAATCCAGTTCCACTACGAAGTTGCGCGTAGTTTTCGACGGAAGTAGCAAGCGACCTCCATACTCATCATTGAATGATGAACTTTGTCCTGGTCCTGCTCTGCAAAATGATTTGCCTGCAATTATCAACAGATGGCGGCGTTTTAAAATTGGCTTTCGTTCTGATCTTGAAAAGATGTTCAGACAGATTAAAGTTGTTGATAATCATCAACTTTATCAACAAATTCTATGGCGAAGTTCCGATTCTGATATTTCCGTATACAAGCTTCAAACTGTCACATATGGCACTTCTTGTGCCCCTTATCTGTCCATTAGAGTTTTACATCAATTGGCTGCAGATGAAAAAGAAACTTATCCAGAAGCTTGTAACATTTTGATTACTGATACATATGTCGATGATATCATTTCTGGAGCTGATACAGAATCAGAAGCTATTTTCTTACATGAGAAACTTGTAAACTTACTCTCAGCTGGAGGCTTTAATTTACGAAAATGGACTTCAAATTCCGAAGAACTAATGTCTCATATACCTGAAGACTTTCGAGAAAAGGCGAATATTTTCAATTTGAATGAGCAAAATGTTGTCAAGGCACTTGGATTAGGTTGGAATACTAATCAAGATGCATTTTCTTTCCAAGTTTGCTTTCCAATCAATGAAAAGGTCACTAAAGCTAGTCTATTATCCGATGCTGCTAAACTGTATGACCCATTATGGTGGCTAGCTCCTGTTACGATCCAAGCGAAGATCTATTTCCAAAAACTATGGCTCGAAGGCATTGATTGGAAAGATGAAGTTTCCCCTGCCATGAAATCTAAATGGCATTTCTACCTCAAAGACTTGAAAACTATCGAAAATATTTCTATACCTCGTTGGCTTGGCAGTTCTAAAGAATGTTCAATTGAACTGCATGGATTCTGTGATGCTTCTACGTCAGCGTTTGCTGCTGCTGTTTATGTTAAAGTTCTAAGTTCAGATGGAGAAGGAACTGTAAACTTGTTACAATCCAAAACTAAAGTTGCTCCGTTAAAAGTTTTGTCGATCCCGAAGTTGGAGTTGTGTGGAGCAAAACTTTTAGCAAAACTTATGCACAAAATTCAAAATATGCTTGATCTAAACGTTTCTAATTCGTACTATTGGACTGATAGTATTACTGTTTTATGTTGGCTCAGAGGTGAGTCTTCAAGATGGAATGTTTTCGTTGGAAATAGAGTAAGCGATGTCCAACAACATTCAAATATATCTCAATGGCGCTATGTCTCAACTCACGACAACCCTGCTGACTGTGCTTCCCGCGGTATTACGTCTACTGAGTTGGTAAAACATAATCTCTGGTGGTCTGGTCCTCTCTGGCTCGCTCAGTCACCATCTCTTTGGCCCAAGCAGCCAGAAAGTTTCTACGAAACAAATCTTGAAGTCCGAAAATCTGCATTACAAGTTAACTCTGCTACAGTTTCGCAGTATCCGAACTTATTAACTGCATATTCATCTTTAACTAAATTGGTTCGAGTCACGGCTTACATATTACGATTCCTGCAATATAAACCTGACTCGAAATTACGATTTTCCGGCTTTCTCAGAGCGTCGGAATTAAGCAATGCACTAAAAATTTCTCAAAATGTTGATTTCCCCGAAGAAATGCTACAGTTGCAGAAGGGAAAATCAATTCACCCAAGCGGCAGAATTGCTCAACTATGTATGTCCTTTCCTAGACGATGATGGCGTACTACAAGTTGGAGGGCGCTTACAAAAAGCTAAGTTTCACTATGACTTTAAACATCCGATGCTTTTGTCAAAAAATAGTCCTTTGTCTTTTTTGATCTTTTCAGATGCTCATCAGAAAACTCTTCATGGTGGCCTCATTCAGATGCAAGCGTATGTGGCTCGAAAGTTCTGGATCCTTTCTGCCCGCAACCTGGCAAAACGAGTGCAACGTCAATGCATCACCTGTTTCAAATACAAGGCCAAATCACTTCAACAAATTATGGGCAACCTTCCTTCAGTTCGACTTCAACCAACTAGACCATTCAAGCACAGTGGTGTTGATTACGCTGGTCCAATTACAATAAAACAATCAACAGCCAGAAATTCCGTTACGACCAAAGGCTATATATGTCTCTTTATATGTATGGTCACGAAGGCTCTTCATCTGGAAGCTGTAACTTCTTTGTCAACTGACGCATTCATTGCTGCGTTTAGAAGATTTACATCTCGTCGTGGCATGTGTTCCGATTTGTATTCCGACTGTGGCACGAACTTTATTGGGTCCAACAAAGAGCTGAAAACTCTTCAACGAAGAAGTAGTGAATCCTTGCCCGATGATCTCGCAAACCTTCTTGCAAACAATGGCACTAACTGGCATTTCATACCACCCGCTTCGCCAAACTTCGGAGGACTTTGGGAAGCTGGCGTGAAATCTACAAAACATCACCTAAGGAGAATCATGGATCATCGTATCCTAACATACGAAGAATTGTCAACCTTACTGGCCCAAATAGAAGGATGTCTCAATTCAAGACCACTATGTCCAATGTCGCCAGATCCTTCCGACTTCGAAGCTCTTACTCCTGCACATTTTCTCGTTGGAGAGCCAATACTATCTGTCCCAGATGAAGACCTTCTGGATTGTTCTATAGCCATTTAAAATCAAATGGCAAAATCTACAAAAGGCCAGTTTCGAAAATTGCTCTTCTGCCCATTCAAGAAGACTTCAATTCCTCAAAGAGCCATGAAGAGAGTTTCTATGAGCAAGATCACAACTCGGATAATTTGGAAACTGATTGAAACAACTCGTATTGTCATCTTTACTTTGCATCATCATTTCATCATAATCATCAATGTTTCACCATTACACAACATCATCTTGTATACATCAACATCTCTGAACCTACATCTCAACAAAATGCTGTGTCAAGAACAGTCGTTCTTTGTGCGGGGGAATGTTGGAGAACAAATATTTATTTATTATTATAGTTTTGTTATTATTTATTTTTCCCACACAAAAATATCTAATTTCTATTTTTCTTTAATTTGTTTCAATTTCTATAACTGGCATCACTAACTAAATTTTTGTATACGGCATCCCTAATCACTTGTAAATCATAATTTTTGCCTATTCCCTTTTTAATCGTGTCCGTCGATTTCAAGGGCATCATATGTGCGTACGTACATACCAACTGTGGTTGGTTGTACTTTGATCTCTCTAACTACTTACTGACTCTGTTGCGTTGCATTCTTGTTGTTGTTGATGACACTTGCATTTCTTTTCTAATGCTTGTATGTACATCAAGCGACTATTTACATCATAGTGGTAGCGACGCAAGCAGAGAAAATATGTAAACAAGAAGATTCTGTCTAGTTATAATTACGCTTTTTTCTTATTATTAGTTACGTTCATATTCTGCCTTGCTGCATACGTCACTCTCATCGATCGTCAAAAAATCATAATTGTTTACTGCCGCGCTGCAACAACAAATTAATCGAATTAATCGATTTTTAATATTAAAATAATATAATAATAGTGTCCCAAAGGGAGCAAATTATTAACAAATTATATTGAAGTATAATTTTGATAAACCAATAAAATTGCCCCCCATTAATTTTGTAAATTTTTAAGAAACTTTTCTGTGTTTTTATTTGCTAAGGCTCAAACAGCCTATTTCTCATACACCGGGCATGAATTTCCCAATACAAATGTTCACCGGAGATGACTTTCCCAATACAAAAGTTCACCGGGCATGACTTTCCCAATACAAAAGTTCACCGGGCATGACTTTCCCAATACAAAAGTTCACCGGAGATGACTTTCCCAATACAAAAGTTCACCGCGCATGAATTTCCCAATACAAATGTTCACCGGGCATGACTTTGCCAATACAAAAGCTCACCGGAGATGACTTTCCCAATACAAAAGTTCACCGGGCATGACTTTCTCAATACAAAAGTTCACCGGAGATGACTTTGCCAATACAAAAGTTCACCGGAGATGACTTTTCCCATACAAAAGTTCACCGGGCATGACTTTCCCAATACAAAAGTTCACCGGGCATGACTTTCCCAATACAAAAGTTCACCGGGCATGACTTTCCCAATACAAAAGTTCACCGGGCATGACTTTCCCAATACAAAAGTTCACCGGGCATGACTTTCCCAATACAAAAGTTCACCGGGCATGACTTTCCCAATACAAAAGTTCACCGGGCATGAAGTTCCCAATACAAATGTTCACCGGGCATGACTTTCCCAATACAAAATTTCACCGGGCATGACTTTCCCAATACAAAAGTTCTCCGGGCAGGAATTTCCCAATACAAATGTTCACCGGGCATGACTTTCCCAATACAAATGTTCACCGGGCATGACTTTCCCAATACAAAATTTCACCGGGCATGACTTTCCCATTACAAAAGTTCACCGGGCATGACTTTCTCAATACAAAAGTTCACCGGGCATGACTTTCCCAATACAAAAGTTCACCCGGCATGACTTTCCCAATACAAAAGTTCACCGGGCATGACTTTCTCAATACAAAAGTTCACCGGGCATGACTTTCCCAATACAAAAGTTCACCGGGCATGACTTTCCCAATACAAAAGTTCACCGGGCATGACTTTCCCAATACAAAAGTTTACCGGGCATGACTTTCCCAATACAAAAGTTCACCGGGCATGACTTTGCCAATACAAAAGTTCACCGGAGATGGCTTTCCCAATACAAAAGTTCACCGGGCATGAATTTCCCAATACTAATGTTCACCGGGCATGACTTTCCCAATACAAAAGTTCACCGGGCATGACTTTCCCAATACAAAAGTTCACCGGGCATGACTTTCTCAATACAAAAGTTCACCGGGCATGAATTTCCCAATACAAATGTGCACCGGGCATGACTTTGCCAATACAAAAGTTCACCGGACATGACTTTCCCAATACAAAAGTTCACCGGCCATGATTTTCCCAATACAAAAGTTCACCGGAGATGACTTTCCCAATACAAAAGTTCACCGGGCATGATTTTCCCAATACAAAAGTTCACCGGGCATGACTTTGCCAATACAAAAGTTCACCGGAGATTGCTTTCCCAATACAAAAGTTCATCGGGCATGACTTTCTCAATACAAAAGTTCACCGGGCATGACTTTCCCAATACAAATGTTCACCGGGCATGACTTTGCCAATACAAAAGTTCACCGAAGATGACTTTCCCAATACAAAAGTTCACCGGGCATGACTTTCCCAATACAAAAGTTCACCGGGCATGACTTTCCCAATACAAAAGTTCACCGGGCATGACTTTCTCAATGCAAAAGTTCACCGGAGATGACTTTGCCAATACAAAAGTTCACCGGAGATGACTTTTCCCATACAAAAGTTCACCGGAGATGACTTTCCCAATACAAAAGTTCACCGGGCATGACTTTCCCAATACAAATGTTCACCGGGCATGACTTTCCCAATACAAAAGTTCACCGGGCATGGCTTTCCCAACACAAAAGTTCACCGGGCATGACTTTCTCAATACAAAAGATCACCGGGCATGACTTTCCCAATACAAAAGTTCACCGGAGATGGCTTTCCCAATACAAAAGTTCACCGGGCATGACTTTCCCAATACAAAAGTTCACCGGGCATGACTTTCCCAATACAAAAGTTCACCGGGCATGACTTTCCCAATACAAAAGTTCACCGGGCATGACTTTCCCAATACAAAAGTTCACCGGGCATGACTTTCCCAATACAAAAGTTCACCGGGCATGACTTTCCCAATACAAAAGTTCACCGGGCATGACTTTCCCAATACAAAAGTTCACCGGGCATGACTTTCCCAATACAAAAAATCACCGGAGATGACTTTCCCAATACAAAAGTTCACCGGGCATGACTTTCCCAATACAAAAGTTCACCGGGCATGACTTTCCAATACAAAAGTTCACCGGGCATGACTTTCCCAATACAAAAGTTCACCGGGCATGACTTTCCCAATACAAAAGTTCACCGGGCATGACTTTCCCAATACAAAAGTTCACCGGGCATGACTTTCCCAATACAAAAGTTCACCGGGCATGACTTTTCCCATACAAAAGTTCACCGGGCATGACTTTCCCAATACAAAAGTTCACCGGGCATGACTTTCCCAATACAAAAGTTCACCGGCCATGATTTTCCCAATACAAAAGTTCACCGGAGATGACTTTCCCAATACAAAAGTTCACCGGGCATGACTTTCCCAATACAAAAGTTCACCGGGCATGACTTTCTCAATACAAAAGTTCACCGGGCATGACTTTCCCAATACAAAAGTTCACCGGGCATGGCTTTCCCAACACAAAAGTTCACCGGGCATGACTTTCCCAATACAAAAGTTCACCGGGCATGACTTTCCCAACACAAAAGTTCACCGGGCATGACTTTCCCAATACAAAAGTTCACCGAAGATGACTTTCCCAATACAAAAGTTCACCGGGCATGACTTTCCCAATACAAAAGTTCACCGGGCATGACTTTCCCAATACAAAAGTTCACCGCGCATGACTTTCCCAATACAAAAGTTCACCGGGCATGACTTTCCCAATACAAAAGTTCACCGGGCATGACTTTCCTAATACAAAAGTTCACCAGGCATGACTTTCCCAATACAAAAGTTCACCGGAGATGACTTTCCCAATACAAAAGTTCACCGGGCATGACTTTCCCAATACAAAAGTTCACCGGGCATGACTTTCCCAACACGAAAGTTCACCGGGCATGACTTTCCCAATAAAAAAGTTCACCGGGCATGACTTTCCCAATACGAAAGTTCACCGGAGATGACTTTCCCAATACAAAAGTTCACCGGAGTTGACTTTCCCAATACAAAAGTTCACCGGGCATGACTTTCCCAATACAAAAGTTCACCGGGCATGACTTTCCCAATACAAAAGTTCACCGGGCATGACTTTCCCAATACAAAAGTTCACCGGGCATGAATTTCCCAATACAAATGTTCACCGGGCATGACTTTGCCAATACAAAAGTTCACCGGAGATGACTTTCCCAATACAAAAGTTCACCGGGCATGACTTTCCCAATACAAAATTCACCGGGCATGACTTTCCCTATACAAAAGTTCACCGGGCATGACTTTCCCAATACAAAAGTTCATCGGGCATGACTTTCCCAATACAAAAGTTCACCGGGCATGACTTTCCCAACACAAAAGTTCACCGGGCATGACTTTCCCAATACAAAAGTTCACCGGGCATGACTTTCCCAATACAAAAGTTCACCGGGCATGACTTTCCCAATACAAAAGTTCACCGGGCATGACTTTCCCAATACAAAAGTTCACCGGGCATGACTTTCCCAATACAAAAGTTCACCGGGCATGACTTTCCCAATACAAAAGTTCACCGGAGATGACTTTTCCCATACAAAAGTTCACCGGGCATGAATTTCCCAATACAAATGTTCACCGGGCATGACTTTGCCAATACAAAAGTTCACCGGAGATGACTTTCCCAATACAAAAGTTCACCGGGCATGACTTTCCCAATACAAAAGTTCACCGGGCATGACTTTCCCAATACAAAAGTTCACCGGGCATGACTTTCCCAATACAAAAGTTCAGCGGGCATGACTTTCCCAATACAAAAGTTCACCGGAGATGACTTTCCCAATACAAAAGTTCACCGGGCATGACTTTCCCAATACAAAAGTTCACCGGGCATGACTTTGCCAATACAAAAGTTCACCGGGCATGACTTTCCCAATACAAAAGTTCACCGGGCATGAATTTCCCAATACAAAAGTTCACCAGGCATGACTTTTTCCATACAAAAGTTCACCGGAGATGACTTTCCCAATACAAAAGTTCACCGGGCATGACTTTCCCAATACAAAAGTTCACCGGGCATGAATTTCCCAATACAAATGTTCACCGGGCATGACTTTCCCAATACAAAAGTTCACCGGGCATGACTTTCCCAATGCAAAAGTTCACCGGGCATGGCTTTCCCAACACAAAAGTTCACCGGGCATGACTTTCCCAATACAAAAGTTTACCGGGCATGAGTTTCCCAATACAAAAGTTCACCGGGCATGACTTTCCCAATACAAAAGTTCACCGGGCATGACTTTCCCAATACAAAAGTTCACTGGGCATGACTTTCTCAATACAAAAGTTCACCGGGCATGACTTTCCCAATACAAAAGTTCACCGGACATGACTTTCCCAATACAAAAGTTCACCGGGCATGACTTTCCCAATACAAAAGTTCACCGGGCATGACTTTCCCAATACAAAAGTTCACCGGGCATGACTTTCCCAATACAAAAGTTCACCGGGCATGACTTTCTCAATACAAAAGTTCACCGGGCATGACTTTGCCAATACAAAAGTTCACCGGGCATGACTTTCCTAATACAAAATTTCACCAGGCATGACTTTTCCCAATACAAAAGTTCACCGGGCATGACTTTCCCAATATAAAAGTTCACCGGGCATGACTTTCCCAATACAAAAGTTCACCGGGCATGACTTTCCTAATACAAAATTTCACCAGGCATGACTTTTCCCAATACAAAAGTTCACCGGGCATGACTTTCCCAATATAAAAGTTCACCGGGCATGACTTTCCCAATACAAAAGTTCACCGGAGATGACTTTCCCAATACAAAAGTTCACCGGGCATGACTTTCTCAATACAAAAGTTCAACCGGAGATGACTTTCCCAATACAAAAGTTCACCGGGCATGACTTTCCCAATACAAAAGTTCACTGGGCATGACTTTCCCAATACAAAAGTTCACCGGGCATGACTTTCTCAATACAAAAGTTCACCGGGCATGAATTTCCCAATACAAATGTTCACCGGGCATGACTTTGCCAATACAAAAGTTCACCGGAGATGACTTTCCCAATACAAAAGTTCACCGGGCATGACTTTCCCAATACAAAAGTTCACCGGGCATGACTTTCCCAATACAAAAGTTCACCGGGCATGACTTTCCCAATACAAAAGTTGACCGGGCATGACTTTCCCAATACAAAAGTTCACCGGAGATGACTTCCCCAATACAAAAGTTCACCGGAGATGACTTTTCCCATACAAAAGTTCACCGGGCATGACTTTCCCAATACAAAAGTTCACCGGAGATGGCTTTCCCAATACAAAAGTTCACCGGGCATGACTTTCCCAATACAAAAATTCACCGGGCATGACTTTCTCAATAGAAAAGTTCACCGGGCATGACTTTCCCAATACAAAAGTTCACCGGAGATGACTTCCCCAATACAAAAGTTCACCGGAGATGACTTTCCCAATACAAAAGTTCACCGGAGATGACTTTCCCAATACAAAAGTTCACCGGGCATGACTTTCCCAATACAAAAGTTCACCGGGCATGACATTCCCAATACAAAAGTTCACCGGAGATGACTTTTCCCATACAAAAGTTCACCGGGCATGACTTTCCCAATACAAAAGTTTACCGGAGATGACTTTTCCCAATACAAAAGTTCACCGGGCATGACTTTCCCAATACAAAAGTTCACCGGGCATGACTTTCCCAATACAAAAGTTCACCGGGCATGACTTTCTCAATACAAAAGTTCAACGGAGATGACTTTCCCAATACAAAAGTTCACCGGGCATGACTTTCTCAATACAAAAGTTCACCGGGCATGACTTTCCCAATACAAAAGTTCACCGGAGATGACTTCCCCAATACAAAAGTTCACCGGAGATGACTTTCCCAATACAAAAGTTCACCGGGCATGACTTTCCCAATACAAAAGTTCACCGGGCATGACTTTCCCAATACAAAAGTTCACCGGAGATGACTTCCCCAATACAAAAGTTCACCGGAGATGACTTTCCCAATACAAAAGTTAACCGGAGATGACTTCCCAATACAAAAGTTCACCGGGCATGGCTTTCCCAACACAAAAGTTCACCGGGCATGACTTTCTCAATACAAAAGTTCACCGGAGATGACTTTCTCAATACAAAAGTTCACCGGGCATGACTTTCCCAGTACAAAAGTTCACCGGGCATGACTTTCCCAATACAAAAGTTCACCGGAGATGACTTCCCCAATACAAAAGTTCACCGGAGATGACTTTTCCCATACAAAAGTTCACCGGGCATGACTTTCCCAATACAAAAGTTCACCGGAGATGGCTTTCCCAATACAAAAGTACACCGGGCATGACTTTCCCAATACAAAAATTCACCGGGCATGACTTTCTCAATACAAAAGTTCACCGGGCATGACTTTCCCAATACAAAAGTTCACCGGAGATGACTTTCCCAATACAAAAGTTCACCGGGCATGAATTTCCCAATACAAATGTTCACCGGGCATGACTTTGCCAATACAAGAGTTCACCGGAGATGACTTTCCCAATACAAAAGTTCACCGGGCATGGCTTTCCCAACACAAAAGTTCACCGGGCATGACTTTCTCAATACAAAAGTTCACCGGAGATGACTTTCCCAATACAAAAGTTCACCGGAGATGACTTTCTCAATACAAAAGTTCACCGGGCATGACTTTCCCAGTACAAAAGTTCACCGGGCATGACTTTCCCAATACAAAAGTTCACCGGAGATGACTTCCCCAATACAAAAGTTCACCGGAGATGACTTTTCCCATACAAAAGTTCACCGGGCATGACTTTCCCAATACAAAAGTTCACCGGAGATGGCTTTCCCAATACAAAAGTACACCGGGCATGACTTTCCCAATACAAAAATTCACCGGGCATGACTTTCTCAATACAAAAGTTCACCGGGCATGACTTTCCCAATACAAAAGTTCACCGGAGATGACTTTCCCAATACAAAAGTTCACCGGGCATGAATTTCCCAATACAAATGTTCACCGGGCATGACTTTGCCAATACAAGAGTTCACCGGAGATGACTTTCCCAATACAAAAGTTCACCGGGCATGGCTTTCCCAACACAAAAGTTCACCGGGCATGACTTTCCCAATACAAAAGTTCACCGGGCATGACTTTCCCAATACAAAAGTTCACCGGGCATGACTTTCCCAATACAAAAGTTCACCGGGCATGACTTTCCCAATACAAAAGTTCACCGGGCATGAATTTCCCAATACAAATGTTCACCGGAGATGACTTTTCCCATACAAAAGTTCACCGGAGATGACTTTCCCAATACAAAAGTTCACCGGGCATGACTTTCCCAATACAAAAGTTCACCGGGCATGACTTTCCCAATACAAAAGTTCACCGGGCATGACTTTCCCAATACAAAAGTTCACCGGAGATGACTTTCCCAATACAAAAGTTCACCGGGCATGACTTTCCCAATACAAAAGTTCACCGGGCATGACTTTCCCAATACAAAATTTCACCGGAGATGACTTTCCCAATACAAAAGTTCACCGGGCATGACTTTCCCAATAAAAAAGTTCACCGGGCATGACTTTCCCAATACAAAAGTTTACCGGAGATGACTTTTCCCAATACAAAAGTTCACCGGGCATGACTTTCCCAATACAAAAGTTCACCGGGCATGACTTTGCCAATACAAAAGTTCACCGGAGATGACTTTCCCAATACAAAAGTTCACCGGGCATGACTTTCCCAATACAAAAGTTCACCGGGCATGACTTTCCCGATACAAAAGTTCACCGGGCATGACTTTCCCAATACAAAAGTTCACCGGAGATGACTTTTCCCATACAAAAGTTTACCGGGCATGACTTTCCCAATACAAAAGTTCACCGGAGATGACTTTCCCAATACAAAAGTTCACCGGGCATGACTTTCCCAATACAAAAGTTCACCGGGCATGACTTTCCCAATTCAAAAGTTCACCGGGCATGACTTTCCAAATAGAAAAGTTCACCGGGCATGACTTTCTCAATACAAAAGTTCACCGGGCATGAATTTCCCAATACAAATGTTCACCGGAGATGACTTTTCCCATACAAAAGTTCACCGGAGATGACTTTCCCAATACAAAAGTTCACCGGGCATGACTTTCCCAATACAAAAGTTCACCGGGCATGACTTTCCCAATACAAAAGTTCACCGGGCATGACTTTCCCAATACAAAAGTTCACCGGAGATGACTTTCCCAATACAAAAGTTCACCGGGCATGACTTTCCCAATACAAAAGTTCACCGGGCATGACTTTCCCAATACAAAATTTCACCGGAGATGACTTTCCCAATACAAAAGTTCACCGGGCATGACTTTCCCAATAAAAAAGTTCACCGGGCATGACTTTCCCAATACAAAAGTTTACCGGAAATGACTTTTCCCAATACAAAAGTTCACCGGGCATGACTTTCCCAATACAAAAGTTCACCGGGCATGACTTTGCCAATACAAAAGTTCACCGGAGATGACTTTCCCAATACAAAAGTTCACCGGGCATGACTTTCCCAATACAAAAGTTCACCGGGCATGACTTTCCCAATACAAAAGTTCACCGGGCATGACTTTCCCAATACAAAAGTTCACCGGAGATGACTTTTCCCATACAAAAGTTTACCGGGCATGAATTTCCCAATACAAAAGTTCACCGGGCATGACTTTCTCAATACAAAAGTTCACCGGGCATGACTTTCCCAATACAAAAGTTCACCGGAGATGACTTTCCCAATACAAAAGTTCACCGGGCATGACTTTCCCAATACAAAAGTTCACCGGGCATGACTTTCCCAATACAAATGTTCACCGGGCATGACTTTCCCAATACAAAAGTTCACCGGGCATGACTTTCCCAATACAAAAGTTCACCGGAGATGACTTTCCCAATACAAAAGTTCACCGGGCATGACTTTCCCAATACAAAAGTTCACCGGAGATGACTTTCCCAGTACAAAAGTTCACCGGGCATGACTTTCCCAATACAAAAGTTCACCGGGCATGACTTTCCCAATACAAATGTTCAGCGGGCATGACTTTCCCAATACAAATGGTCACCGGGCATGACTTTCCCAATACAAAAGTTCACCGGGCATGACTTTCCCAATACAAAAGTTCACCGGAGATGACTTTCCCAATACAAAAGTTCACCGGGCATGACTTTCCCAATACAAAAGTTCACCGGAGATGACTTGTTTGAGGATTGCCTATTTTGACAACCCCGGAATATGACCAATATGGAATGGGACACACTCCTTACTCAAGGGTCCGTCTTGAGTATGTGAAGGAACTTACCCTTAGGGCAAATAACAATTTTGTCTCTGGGACAACTCACCAATTGGTTTCGTACCAAATCCACCACTGATTCTTACTCATAAAAGACAGCAGTTTATCCCAGGAACACTTCAATTTACTCCGGTTGATTGTGTTGTTTCACTTCTGTTGCGCACTTCTTCCTCTGGGTAATGGATTATTATTCTCCGGTTGCTTAAAGTCAATATTGTTTCTGCCTCAATGCACGGATCTTCCTCTTATTCGCTTCACAACAATGCCTCTGTTGAAACTTTCTTCTTTTTGCCTCAATGTATGGGGCAAGTTAAAACGTTTTATTTGTAATAATAAGATTCACAACTTGTTATTGATACTTTACTCAACTCGTTTGTTGGGTAATTTGCTTTCTATATTGCCCAGTGGCCCGTCACAAAAAAAAAACACTTCTTGCTCTTCTGATGGTTTCAAAGAATAATGTTTTATTTCTATAATTTTTATGTTTTGCTAACCAAAGGGCTAGCGGGACAATATGTACAAAATGTATGTATTTTTTTTTTCTTTTTTGCAATATCCACCAATAGAATAACAAGCAGAGGCCGAGAAGGTAATATGCACTCAAATGTATGTATGTACATTTGTACATATGTGCATATACAACATACTGGTTGATCGTTCTGTTGCTGAGACAACTCCACAACAACATCACACTGCTGGTTATTCTCTCTGTTGGGCGAATTCAAGTATTGCTTGTAATTCTCTCTGCTGGGCGAATTCGCCCACAAAACAGAAAGAAGAATAACAAAGTACCAAAAGGGCATCAGGGTGGTTCTAGTTGCACTAACAACAATGAATGAATGAAATGCTATTAAAATACCAAATTTTTCGGCCAGCATAGTTAACATAAATTCAAATGATTAAATTAAACGAAACAACATAATTTTAAGAGAAATGTTAATAAATTTTGGAATGTCCCATGGGGAACAAGAATACAATTTCCAATTACATTAACGACATAATCATGTGCCTTAACATGCCGGGCCCCATTGAAACCCTTGGTTTCAATCCAACTTCCTTTTTCGGGATAAGCGTGGATCCTATACTTAGACGACGTTGTGTGGATTTCCCCTTTTTCACTCCAACTAGCCTTGGATACTCATCCGGCTTCGGGGTCATATTTGTGATGTGGCCAAAGACATTTTGTGCTGAAGAGAAAATGCATTCAAACTTGGGTTTAAGGCAGTTAATTTGATAAATCCCTTCTACATTTCGACATGAAGGAAGACTGAGTATGTTGAGTAAGTTGTACATTCCCAGAGGCAACATTTTTGGTTTATAGAGCCAATAATGTTTACATAGGTAAACCACTTTCGTCGTAAATTCATGGAGCTGTACCGGTTTAATGATAAATTCATTTTTGGGCAGGAAAGGTGTGAAAGTGCGATCCGAGGTGAGATATAGGTAGTCAAGTCGTAGCGATTGGATTCCAGAGACTTCATAAACAACTGACCTCAATGGTGAGAACTGATGAGAAACAGAGCTATTTTGGGAACGTTTGAAAAATGCCCTGAAGGAATTTTGTTGTTGTATTGCCCAGACCCTTCCACGAAAGGGAAGTACAACACTTCTTGGAATATGTTTTAGATTTTTATGGACAATTCTGTGAATGTTGTGAACAAGTTCCAGTACATGGGGCAAAACCTTGAAAATCGAAGCAGGGTTTGGACATCGAGGCAGCAATTTTTGCATGTGAGCTGCTTCATTTGAACAATTTGACCGTTTGGGACGTGTTGCCATGAGAAGGAAATGACCTTGGAGCCAACATGATGCCGCAGAGCCAATAACGTAATCCCATTGTTTATTATCCATCACCACATGTTGCCAAGAGACTGAGTATACCTTTCTATTTACTCCAACTCGAGTAACCTCGAATGTGTTCAATGACGACTGGTAATTTATAAGGTGACGGCCGTTTTGTGGTACCAACCAATTTTGAAGACATCTGGAACGTAAAGTGTTTTTTAATTCGGTGCCAAATTGTGCAATTCAATTTCAGAGGAGCCAATGTCAGTATAATCATGGTTGATTTTGATGCGATGTTCATGACACGAACATCGTCATATCCATAGCATTTTATAGAGACATTTTCAATACATTGAAGATCGAGAGAATGAATGCGTCTATAAAATTTGATGTGGAAGTGCTCATCCCAACGACATTTTATGAGCCAGATGATAGTAGGAATAATGAACGCTATTGAGTCAACTGATGTGGGCATTCCAGAAAAGATGTTCTGGTTTGTGTTATGCCAGTACACGTTAAATGGTAGAAATTGGAATGCATCCCAACCTGGTAAGTGCCTCGCCATGAGCAGTTTCCAAGTGACGTCAGCGGATTCCATTCGCTCTTCACCAGAAGACGATACCGAGTCATTTCTACTGTACTTAGAGCAATTCAGAATCGGGTAAGGTAAGAATTGAGTTTTCTTTTCGTTAATGCCTTCCGACGGACTCCTCTTATCTGAGATAGTAGTACTTTTGGCATCTATATAAAGGGAGTTCGTGACGACGTTATTTTCTTCATATGTATTGGCAAACCGGTTTGAGACAGAATGCAAGCTCCTGGAAGCCGAGTGTGGCGAGAAGACAGTACCGTATGACACGGTGTCAAGGGTAAATGCCTGTAGCAGCTGTTTAATGTTATTCATCCGATCGATTATATGATTTTGAGTGCAGCAGATCCTGTTTGATGTATCAGCTGTCAAACTATGGTAGTAACATCTGAAATGAGGCAACGTAATCAGTAAAGTTTGAGTTGGCACACCTACCATCTTTATTTCTGCCAACGACAGGTTTAAAGACGTCTGCCATGACGGTTGGATAAGTTTACGTCTGTTTGTTGAGACATCGTTGCTCCAAATACCGCTGTATGGAGTGTTGCCCAAAGAAGCTGCTAGTTTTGAGAGGATAAATTGAGATACTTCATCCATTTCCTTATCTTTCTTGGGGCATTGTGGGAAATTTTGTAAGTTTGGCTTTGTATTTAAATTTCTTTTCCCAGGGATTATATGAGTTATATTTTTGGAATCTTTAGGAGTATACATTGAACCTTTCACGGGTGATTTATCTATATATCGCAGATCGGGATGAGTTAATATTGGGTTTGAAGAGTGTTCTTCGCATTCCTCTTGTTTAAGAGTAGCGCATTGTGATTCGGTTCGAACAACATCAATTTTAAAAGCAGTTGCGGCCTGTTGATTCTTCTCTTGGTAAACATGATACGATTTTACGGCGGAAAATTTTGGTTTACAAGCTGTTGTCCTGCTATTACTGGAATACTTCCCTGAGACTATCCAACCTAAGGAAGTTCTTTGTAAAATGGGTAAGTTATCACCCATTCGAATTCTACCATCGGACAAAAGTGTGAAGAATGACTCTGCACCGAGTAACAAATCAACTCCCCTTCTGCGATGAAACTCTGGATCTGCTAGCTCTATGTTAGAAGGCAAATTAAAAGCATCAATCGAAATGTTTTCATTTGGGTGATAAGCCGTGATGTTGGGAGATACAAGAAATTCCAGGGCCACTTCGAAGTTATTTAAACGAGATCGTATTGTGGTTTGTGATCTATGAGCGACTTTTAATCTTGAAGAACCAACTCCTGAGACATTTGTAGAATTTAAGATTTTTCTTAGATTAAGAGAGTTACAAAGGTCTTCGCTCATGAAATTAACTTGTGAGCACGAATCAAGGAGAGCGCGTGCCAGCTGATATTCTCCCTCACAGTTTCGAACCAATACCAATGCAGTGGCGAGAATTACATTACTTCCATTTGGGCTAGCGTTGCTTTGGAAAGTGCTATGTGTAGCAGCAGAGCAAGGTGACGATTCTTCTTCTTGGGGGCAAGATAATTGTTCTGTTTGCTTATGTAGAAGCGAATGGTGACGTTGTTTGCAGAATCGACAGGAGTATTTGGAGGGACACTGTACGTAACCATGCCCCTTTCCTAAGCAATTGAGGCAAAGATTATGTTGTTTGGCTTGTTCTAATCTTTGATTAGGTGTCATAACGATGAAGCGTTGACAAGTTGAAATTGAATGGCCCGATTTCGAGCAATGACTGCAGACGAAATCTTGAGGCAAATTCTTTGTTAAAAACGAGTGTTGTTTTTGATTACTATGCGAGTAATTTGTTGTAGCTGGGGTAAATGGCTTCGAAGACCTCCGGCACTGAGCGTCCAATTGTTGACAACGCTTGTCCAACATTGAACAACAATCAGCCCATGAGGGCAATTTCGAATAATCAATAAATTCATCCCACCGTTGCTTGGTCTCAGAGTCAACTTTGCTCATTGCTAAATGAATTATGAAAGCATCACAAATTTTTTCATATGAGCCAAGCGATAGCAATGAACTATAAAGTGCAGATATGGTATCCACAATATTTCGTAATTGCTTCGGAACAGGTTTGTTTGACTTAGGAAGTTCAAACATAGTTGTGACATTTTCCAAGAAAATCAAGGTGTCATTGTCGTATCTTTCCTTTAATCGCTTAAGAGCACTCGGGTAATTCTCATCTGTTACTTGAAAAGCTTTGATTGTGGCAAGCGCTTCCCCACTGAGGCAAGAGAGTAAATGGTTGAACTTTTCAGAGGTAGATATGTTAGGGTCATTGTGGACCAAATTATTGAAAGTGTTTATGAAATTTTTATACTCAAGGTATTTCCCATCAAACTTGGGTAGTTTAAGGCTGGGTAATCTATTGGATGGGACATGAGGCAACACAAAAGACTGATCAGCCATACTTGATCGTCTACCTTGTCCAATGAGTGTCAGAATTTTTGTCTTAATTGTGACATAAAGCTCATCAATTTCTGCCCTACCATTGTCTTTAGGGGATAAACGCTCAATCTGATTTTGATAATACGAGGCTTGCTTGTAGTATGACTCTATGATACCCAATCTGCACTCCAGTTCTGTATGAGACAGAGAAGTGTTTGAATCAATAATATTCTTTATTCGAGTCATACTACCCTTTGAAGAGCCACGCTGTTGCTTCAACTCTTCAATTGTTGTATCCTTTTGGGACACTTGACCGTGTTCATCAGTCATTTCGATTTTTTGAATTCAATTAAATTAAAGCAATTGTGAGGAAATAACAATTGTCTCAATGGCAAGGTTATGTTGCGCAACAAATGCTGAAGAAGGAAAAACCAAAAATGGCGTACAACGGTAGCAATATTTGATGAGAATGTTGTTTCACTCTAATTTTTATATTTCAGCAACAGGTACAAGCGTTCGCAAAGACAGCGATTCAAAATGGCTGACGGGAGAATGCGGGCAAAATTAGCAAACGTACTTGGTTGGAAAATAGCAAGATTACACGTTTATTGGACACAAGTGTCCTGTCACGGTCGCCAATGTTTGAGGATTGCCTATTTTGACAACCCCGGAATATGACCAATATGGAATGGGACACACTCCTTACTCAAGGGTCCGTCTTGAGTATGTGAAGGAACTTACCCTTAGGGCAAATAACAATTTTGTCTCTGGGACAACTCACCAATTGGTTTCGTACCAAATCCACCACTGATTCTTACTCATAAAAGACAGCAGTTTATCCCAGGAACACTTCAATTTACTCCGGTTGATTGTGTTGTTTCACTTCTGTTGCGCACTTCTTCCTCTGGGTAATGGATTATTATTCTCCGGTTGCTTAAAGTCAATATTGTTTCTGCCTCAATGCACGGATCTTCCTCTTATTCGCTTCACAACAATGCCTCTGTTGAAACTTTCTTCTTTTTGCCTCAATGTATGGGGCAAGTTAAAACGTTTTATTTGTAATAATAAGATTCACAACTTGTTATTGATACTTTACTCAACTCGTTTGTTGGGTAATTTGCTTTCTATATTGCCCAGTGGCCCGTCACAAAAAAAAAACACTTCTTGCTCTTCTGATGGTTTCAAAGAATAATGTTTTATTTCTATAATTTTTATGTTTTGCTAACCAAAGGGCTAGCGGGACAATATGTACAAAATGTATGTATTTTTTTTTCTTTTTTGCAATATCCACCAATAGAATAACAAGCAGAGGCCGAGAAGGTAATATGCACTCAAATGTATGTATGTACATTTGTACATATGTGCATATACAACATACTGGTTGATCGTTCTGTTGCTGAGACAACTCCACAACAACATCACACTGCTGGTTATTCTCTCTGTTGGGCGAATTCAAGTATTGCTTGTAATTCTCTCTGCTGGGCGAATTCGCCCACAAAACAGAAAGAAGAATAACAAAGTACCAAAAGGGCATCAGGGTGGTTCTAGTTGCACTAACAACAATGAATGAATGAAATGCTATTAAAATACCAAATTTTTCGGCCAGCATAGTTAGCATAAATTCAAATGATTAAATTAAACGAAACAACATAATTTTAAGAGAAATGTTAATAAATTTTGGAATGTCCCATGGGGAACAAGAATACAATTTCCAATTACATTAACGACATAATCATGTGCCTTAACATGACTTTTCCCATACAAAAGTTCACCGGGCATGACTTTCCCAATACAAAAGTTCACCGGGCATGACTTTCCCAATACAAAAGTTCACCGGGCATGACTTTCCCAATACAAAAGTTCACCGGGCATGACTTTCCCAATACAAAAGTTCACGGGGCATGAATTTCCCAATACAAATGTTCACCGGAGATGACTTTCCCAATACAAAAGTTCACCGGGCATGACTTTCCCAATACAAATGTTCACCGGGCATGACTTTCCCAATACAAAAGTTCACCGGGCATGACTTTCTCAATACAAAAGTTCACCGGGCATGACTTTCCCAATACAAAAGTTCACCGGGCATGACTTTCCCAATACAAAAGTTCACCGGGCATGACTTTCCCAATACAAAAGTTCACCGGGCATGACTTTCCCAATACAAAAGTTCACCGGAGATGACTTTCCCAATACAAAAGTTCACCGGGCATGACTTTCCCAATACAAAAGTTCACCGGGCATGACTTTCCCAATACAAATGTTCACCGGGCATGACTTTCCCAATACAAAAGTTCACCGGGCATGACTTTCTCAATACAAAAGTTCACCGGGCATGACTTTCCCAATACAAAAGTTCACCGGGCATGGCTTTCCCAATACAAAAGTTCACCGGGCATGACTTTCCCAATACAAAAGTTCACCGGAGATGACTTTCCCAATACAAAAGTTCACCGGGCATGACTTTCCCAATACAAAAGTTCACCGGGCATGACTTTGCCAATACAAAAGTTCACCGCAGATGACTTTCCCAATACAAAAGTTCACCGGGCATGACTTTCCCAATACAAAAGTTCACCGGAGATGACTTTTCCCATACAAAAGTTCACCGGGCATGACTTTCCCAATACAAAAGTTCACCGGAGATGGCTTTCCCAATACAAAAGTTCACCGGGCATGACTTTCCCAATACAAAAGTTCACCGGGCATGACTTTCCCAATACAAAAGTTCACCGGGCATGACTTTCCCAATACAAAAGTTCACCGGGCATGACTTTCCCAATACAAAAGTTCACCGGAGATGACTTTCCCAATACAAAAGTTCACCGGGCATGACTTTCCCAATACAAAAGTTCACCGGGCATGACTTTCCCAATACGAAAGTTCACCGGGCATGACTTTCCCAATACAAAAGTTCACCGGGCATGACTTTCCCAATACAAAAGTTCACCGGGCATGACTTTCCCAATACAAAAGTTCACCGGGCATGACTTTCCCAATACAAAAAATCACCGGAGATGACTTTCCCAATACAAAAGTTCACCGGAGATGACTTTCCCAATACAAAAGTTCACCGGGCATGACTTTCCCAATACAAAAGTTCACCGGGCATGACTTTCCTAATACAAAAGTTCACCAGGCATGACTTTTCCCATACAAAAGTTCACCGGAGATGTCTTTTACCATACAAAAGTTCACCGGGCATGACTTTCCCAATACAAAAGTTCACCGGGCATGACTTTCCCAATACAAAAGTTCACCGGGTATGACTTTCCCAATACAAAAGTTCACCGGGCATGACTTTCCCAATACAAAAAATCACCGGAGATGACTTTCCCAATACAAAAGTTCACCGGGCATAACTTTCCCAATACAAAAGTTCACCGGGCATGACTTTCCCAATACAAAAGTTCACCGGGCATGACTTTCCCAATACAAAAGTTCACCGGGCATGACTTTCCCAATAAAAAAGTTCACCGGGCATGAATTTCCCAATACAAATGTTCACCGGGCATGACTTTGCCAATACAAAAGTTCACCGGGCATGACTTTCCCAATACAAAAGTTCACCGGGCATGACTTTACCAATACAAAAGTTCACCGGGCATGACTTTCCCAATACAAAAGTTCACCGGAGATGACTTTCCCAATACAAAAGTTCACCGGGCATGACTTTCCCAATACAAAAGTTCACCGGGCATGACTTTCCCAATACAAAAGTTCACCGGAGATGACTTTCCCAATACAAAAGTTCACCGGGCATGACTTTCCCAATACAAAAGTTCACCGGGCATGACTTTCCCAATACAAAAGTTCACCGGGCATGACTTTCCCAATACAAAAGTTCACCGGTCATGACTTTCCCAATACAAAAGTTCACCGGAGATGACTTTTCCCATACAAAAGTTCACCGGGCATGACTTTCCCAATACAAATGTTCACCGGGCATGACTTTCCCAATACAAAAGTTCACCGGGCATGACTTTCCCAATACAAAAGTTCACCGGGCATGACTTTCCCAATACAAAAGTTCACCGGGCATGACTTTCCCAATACAAAAGTTCACCGGAGATGACTTTCCCAATACCAAAGTTCACCGGGCATGACTTTCCCAATACAAATGTTCACCGGGCATGACTTTCCCAATACAAAAGTTCACCGGTCATGACTTTCCCAATACAAAAGTTCACCGGAGATGACTTTCCCAATACAAAAGTTCACCGGGCATGACTTTCCCAATACAAAAAATCACCGGAGATGACTTTCCCAATACAAAAGTTCACCGGGCATGACTTTCCCAGTACAAAAGTTCACCGGGCATGACTTTCCCAATACAAAAGTTCACCGGGCATGACTTTCCCAATACAAAAGTTCACCGGAGATGACTTTTCCCATACAAAAGTTCACCGGACATGACTTTCCCAATACAAAAGTTCACCGGGCATGACTTTCCCAATACAAAAGTTCACCGGAGATGACTTTCCCAATACAAAAGTTCACCGGGCATGACTTTCCCAATACAAAAGTTCACCGGGCATGACTTTCTCAATACAAAAGTTCACCGGGCATGACTTTCCCAATACAAAAATTCACCGGAGATGACTTTCCCAATACAAAAGTTCACCGGGCATGACTTTCCCAATAAAAAAAGTTCACCGGGCATGAATTTCCCAATACTAATGTTCACCGGGCATGACTTTGCCAATACAAAAGTTCACCGGAGATGACTTTCCCAATACAAAAGTTCACCGGGCATGACTTTCCGAATACAAAAGTTCACCGGAGATGACTTTCCCAATACAAAAGTTCACCGGGCATGACTTTCCCAATACAAAAGTTCACCGGGCATGACTTTCCCAATACAAAAGTTCACCGGGCATGACTTTCCCAATACAAAAGTTCACCGGGCATGACTTTCCCAATACAAAAGTTCACCGGAGATGACTTTTCCCATACAAAAGTTCACCGGGCATGACTTTCCCAATACAAATGTTCACCGGGTATGACTTTCCCAATACAAAAGTTCACCGGGCATGACTTTCCCAATACAAAAGTTCACCGGGCATGACTTTCCCAATACAAAAGTTCACCGGGCATGACTTTCCCAATACAAAAGTTCACCGGAGATGACTTTCCCAATACAAAAGTTCGACGGAGATGACTTTCCCAATACAAAAGTTCACCGGGCATGACTTTGCCAATACAAAAGTTCACCGGAGATGACTATCCCAATACAAAAGTTCACCGGGCATGACTTTCCCAATACAAAAGTTCACCGGGCATGACTTTCCCAATACAAAAGTTCACCGGAGATGACTTTTCCCATACAAAAGTTCACCGGGCATGACTTTCCCAATACAAATGTTCACCGGTCATGACTTTCCCAATACAAAAGTTCACCGGGCATGACTTTCCCAATACAAAAGTTCACCGGGCATGACTTTCCCAATAAAAAAGTTCACCGGGCATGACTTTCCCAATACAAAAGTTCACCGGGCATGACTTTCCCAATACAAAAGTTCACCGGGCATGACTTTCCCAATACAAAAAATCACCGGAGATGACTTTCCCAATACAAAAGTTCACCGGGCATGACTTTCCCAATACAAAAGTTCACCGGGCATGACTTTCCCAATACAAAAGTTCACCGGGCATGACTTTCTCAATACAAAAGTTCACCGGGCATGAATTTCCCAATACAAATGTTCACCGGGCATGACTTTGCCAATACAAAAGTTCACCGGAGATGACTTTCCCAACACAAAAGTTCACCGGGCATGACTTTCCCAATACAAAAGTTCACCGGGCATGACTTTCTCAATACAAAAGTTCACCGGGCATGACTTTCCCAATACAAAAGTTCACCGGAGATGACTTTCCCAATACAAAAGTTCACCGGGCATGACTTTCCCAATACAAAAGTTCACCGGAGATGACTTTTCCCATACAAAAGTTCACCGGGCATGACTTTCCCAATACAAATGTTCACCGGGCATGACTTTCCCAATACAAAAGTTCACCGGGCATGACTTTCCCAATACAAAAGTTCACCGGGCATGACTTTCCCAATACAAAAAATCACCTGAGATGACTTTCGCAATACAAAAGTTCATCGGGCATGACTTTCCCAATACAAAAGTTCACCGGGCATGACTTTCCCAATACAAAAGTTCACCGGGCATGACTTTCTCAATACAAAAGTTCACCGGGGATGAATTTCCCAATACAAATGTTCACCGGGCATGACTTTGCCAATACAAAAGTTCACCGGAGATGACTTTCCCAACACAAAAGTTCACCGGGCATGACTTTCCCAATACAAAAGTTCACCGGGCATGACTTTCTCAATACAAAAGTTCACCGGGCATGACTTTCCCAATACAAAAGTTCACCGGAGATGACTTTCCCAATACAAAAGTTCACCGGGCATGACTTTCCCAATACAAAAGTTCACCGGGCATGACTTTCCCAATACAAAAGTTCACCGGGCATGACTTTCCCAATACAAAAGTTCACCGGGCATGACTTTCCCAATACAAAAGTTCACCGGAGATGACTTTCCCAATACAAAAGTTCACCGGAGATGACTTTCCCAATACAAAAGTTCACCGGAGATGACTTTAACAATACAAAAGTTCACCGGAGATGACTTTCCCAATACAAAAGTTCACCGGGCATGACTTTCCCAATACAAAAGTTCACCGGAGATGACTTTCCCAATACAAAAGTTCACCGGAGATGACTTTCCCAATACAAAAGTTCACCGGGCATGACTTTTCCCATACAAAAGTTCACCGGGCATGGCTTTCCCAACACAAAAGTTCACCGGGCATGACTTTCCCAATACAAAAGTTCACCGGAGATGACTTTCCCAATACAAAAGTTCACCGGAGATGACTTTCCCAATACAAAAGTTCACCGGGCATGACTTTCCCAATAAAAAAGTTCACCGGGCATGAATTTCCCAATACAAATGTTCACCGGGCATGACTTTGCCAATACAAAAGTTCACCGGAGATGACTTTCCCAATACAAAAGTTCACCGGGCATGACTTTCCCAATACAAAAGTTCACCGGGCATGACTTTCCCAATACAAAAGTTCACCGGGCATGGCTTTCCCAACACAAAAGTTCACCGGGCATGACTTTCCCAATACAAAAGTTCACCGGGCATGACTTTCCCAATACAAAAGTTCACCGGAGATGACTTTTCCCATACAAAAGTTCACCGGAGATGACTTTCCCAATACAAAAGTTCACCGGGCATGACTTTCCCAATACAAAAGTTCACCGGGCATGACTTTCTGAATACAAAAGGTCACCGGGCATGAATTTCCCAATACAAATGTTCACCGGAGATGACTTTCCCAATACAAAAAATCACAGGAGATGACTTTCCCAATACAAAAGTTCACCGGGCATGACTTTCCCAATACAAAAGTTCACCGGGCATGACTTTCCCAATACAAAAGTTCACCGGAGATGACTTTTCCCATACAAAAGTTCACCGGGCATGACTTTCCCAATACAAATGTTCACCGGGCATGACTTTCCCAATACAAAAGTTCACCGGGCATGACTTTCCCAATACAAAAGTTCACCGGGCATGACTTTCCCAATACAAATGTTCACCGGGCATGACTTTCCCAATACAAAAGTTCGCCGGGCATGACTTTCCCAATACAAAAGTTCACCGGGCATGACTTTCCCAATACAAAAGTTCACCGGAGATGACTTTCCCAATACAAAAGTTCACCGGGCATGACTTTCCCAATACAAAAGTTCACCGGGCATGACTTTCTCAATACAAAAGTTCACCGGGCATGACTTTCCCAATACAAAAGTTCACCGGGCATGACTTTCCCAATACAAAAGTTCACCGGGCATGA
Organism: Musca autumnalis; assembly: GCF_047663935.1. Classification (NCBI taxonomy): domain Eukaryota; kingdom Metazoa; phylum Arthropoda; class Insecta; order Diptera; family Muscidae; genus Musca; species Musca autumnalis. The sequence continues at coordinate 79,256 of NW_027411839.1, forward strand.
CTTTCCCAATACAAAAGTTCACCGGGCATGACTTTCCCAATACAAATGTTCACCGGGCATGACTTTCCCAATACAAAAGTTCACCGGGCATGACTTTCCCAATACAAAAGTTCACCGGAGATGACTTTCCCAATACAAAAGTTCACCGGGCATGACTTTCCCAATACAAAAGTTCACCGGAGATGACTTTCCCAATACAAAAGTTCACCGGGCATGACTTTCCCAATACAAAAGTTCACCGGAGTTGACTTTCCCAATACAAAAGTTCACCGGGCATGACTTTCCCAATACAAAAGTTTACCGGAGATGACTTTTCCCATACAAAAGTTCACCGGGCATGACTTTCCCAATACAAAAGTTCACCGGAGATGACTTTCCCAATACAAAAGTTCACCGGGCATGACTTTCCCAATACAAATGTTCACCGGGCATGACTTTCCCAATACAAAAGTTCACCGTGCATGACTTTTCCCATACAAAAGTTCACCGGGCATGACTTTCCCAATACAAAAGTTCACCGGGCATGACTTTCCCAATACAAAAAATCACAGGAGATGACTTTCCCAATACAAAAGTTCACCGGGCATGACTTTCCCAATACAAAAGTTCACCGGGCATGACTTTGCCAATACAAAAGTTCACCGGAGATGACTTTCCCAATACAAAAGTTCACCGGGCATGACTTTCTCAATACAAATGTTCACCGGGCATGACTTTCCCAATACAAAAGTTCACCGGGCATGACTTTCCCAATACAAAAGTTCACCGGGCATGACTTTCCCAATACAAATGTTCACCGGGCATGACTTTCCCAATACAAAAGTTCGCCGGGCATGACTTTCCCAATACAAAAGTTCACCGGAGATGACTTTCCCAATACAAAAGTTCACCGGGCATGACTTTCCCAATACAAAAGTTCACCGGGCATGACTTTCCCAATACAAATGTTCACCGGGCATGACTTTCCCAATACAAAAGTTCAACGGGCATGACTTTCCCAATACAAAAGTTCACCGGAGATGACTTTCCCAATACAAAAGTTCACCGGGCATGACTTTCCCAATACAAAAGTTCACCGGAGATGACTTTCCCAATACAAAAGTTCACCGGGCATGACTTTCCCAATACAAAATTTCACCGGGCATGACTTTCCCAATACAATTCTTCACCGGGCATGACTTTCCCAATACAAATGTTCACCGGGCATGACTTTCCCAATACAAAAGTTCACCGGGCATGACTTTCCCAATACAAAAGTTCACCGGGCATGACTTTCCCAATACAAAAGTTCACCGGAGATGACTTTTCCCATACAAAAGTTGACCGGGCATGACTTTCCCAATACAAATGTTCACCGGGCATGACTTTCCCAATACAAAAGTTCACCGGGCATGACTTTCCCAATACAAAAGTTCACCGGAGATGACTTTCCCAATACAAAAGTTCACCGGGCATGACTTTCCCAATACAAAAGTTCACCGGGCATGACTTTCCCAATACAAAAAATCACCGGAGATGACTTTTCCCATACAAAAGTTCACCGGAGATGACTTTTCCCATACAAAAGTTCACTGGGCATGACTTTCCCAATAGAAAAGTTCACCGGGCATGACTTTCCCAATACAAAAGTTCACCGGAGATGACTTTTCCCATACAAAAGTTCACCGGGCATGACTTTCCCAATACAAATGTTCACCGGGCATGACTTTCCCAATACAAAAGTTCACCGGGCATGACTTTCCCAATACAAAAGTTCACCGGGCATGACTTTCCCAATACAAAAAATCACCGGAGATGACTTTCCCAATACAAAAGTTCACCGGAGATGACTTTTCCCATACAAAAGTTCACCGGAGATGACTTTCCCAATACAAAAGTTCACCGGGCATGACTTTCCCAATACAAAAGTTCACTGGGCATGACTTTCCCAATACAAAAGTTCACCGGGCATGACTTTCCCAATACGAAAGTTCACCGGAGATGACTTTCCCAATACAAAAGTTCACCGGGCATGACTTTCGCAATACAAAAGTTCACCGGGCATGACTTTCCCAATACAAAAGTTCACCGGGCATGACTTTCTCAATACAAAAGTTCACCGGGCATGACTTTCCCAATACAAAAGTTCACCGGAGATGACTTTCCCAATACAAAAGTTCACCGGGCATGACTTTCCCAATACAAAAGTTCACCGGGAATGACTTTCCCAATACAAATGTTCACCGGGCATGACTTTCCCAATACAAAAGTTCACCGGGCATGACTTTCCCAATACAAAAGTTCACCGGAGATGACTTTCCCAATACAAAAGTTCACCGGGCATGACTTTCCCAATACAAAAGTTCACCGGAGATGACTTTCCCAATACAAAACTTCACCGGGCATGACTTTCCCAATACAAAAGTTCACCGGGCATGACTTTCCCAATACAAATGTTCACCGGGCATGACTTTCCCAATACAAATGTTCACCGGGCATGACTTTCCCAATACAAAAGTTCACCGGGCATGACTTTCCCAATACAAAAGTTCACCGGGCATGACTTTCCCAATACAAAAGTTCACCGGAGATGACTTTCCCAATACAAAAGTTCACCGGAGATGACTTTTCCCATACAAAAGTTCACCGGGCATGACTTTCCCAATACAAAAGTTCACCGGGCATGACTTTCTCAATACAAAAGTTCACCGGGCATGACTTTCCCAATACAAAATTCACCGGAGATGACTTTCCCAAAACAAAAGTTCACCGGGCGTGAATTTCCCAATACAAATGTTCACCGGGCATGACTTTGCCAATACAAAAGTTCACCGGAGATGACTTTCCCAATACAAAAGTTCACCGGGCATGGCTTTCCCAACACAAAAGTTCACCGGGCATGACTTTCTCAATACAAAAGTTCACCGGGCATGACTTTCCCAATACAAAAGTTCACCGGGCATGACTTTCCCAATACAAAAGTTCACCGGAGATGACTTCCCCAATACAAAAGTTCACCGGAGATGACTTTCCCAATACAAAAGTTCACCGGGCATGACTTTCCCAATACAAAAGTTCACCGGGCATGACTTTCCCAATACAAAAGTTCACCGGGCATGAATTTCCCAATACAAATGTTCACCGGGCATGACTTTGCCAATACAAAAGTTCACCGGAGATGAATTTCCCAATACAAAAGTTCACCGGGCATGACTTTCCCAAAACAAAAAATCACCGGAGATGACTTTCCCAATACAAAAGTTCACCGGGCATGACTTTCCCAATACAAAAGTTCACCGGGCATGACTTTCCCAATACAAAAGTTCACCGGGCATGACTTTCCCAATACAAAAGTTCACCGGGCATGACTTTCCCAATACAAAAGTTCACCGGGCTTGACTTTCCCAATACAAAAGTTCACCGGTCATGACTTTCCCAATACAAAAGTTCACCGGGCATGACTTTCCCAATACAAAAGTTCACCGGAGATGACTTTCCCAATACAAAAGTTCACCTGGCATGACTTTCCCAATAAAAAAGTTCACCGGGCATGAATTTCCCAATACAAATGTTCACCGGGCATGACTTTGCCAATACAAAAGTTCACCGGGCATGACTTTCTCAATACAAAAGTTCACCGGGCATGACTTTCCCAATACTAAAGTTCACCGGAGATGACTTTCCCAATACAAAAGTTCACCGGGCATGAATTTCCCAATACAAATGTTCACCGGGCATGACTTTGCCAATACAAAAGTTCACCGGAGATGACTTTCCCAATACAAAAGTTCACCGGGCATGGCTTTCCCAACACAAAAGTTCACCCGGCATGACTTTCTCAATACAAAAGTTCACCGGAGATGACTTTCCCAATACAAAAGTTCACCGGGCATGACTTTCCCAATACAAATTTCACCGGGCATGACTTTCCCAATACAAAAGTTCACCGGATATGACTTCCCCAATACAAAAGTTCACCGGAGATGACTTTCCCAATACAAAAGTTCACCGGGCATGACTTTCCCAATACAAAAGTTCACCGGGCATGACTTTCCCAATACAAAAGTTCACCGGGCATGACTTTCCCAATACAAAAGTTCACCGGAGATGACTTTCCCAATACAAAAGTTCACCGGGCATGACTTTCCCCATACAAAAGTTCACCGGAGATGACTTTCCCAATACAAAAGTTCACCGGGCATGACTTTCCCAATACAAAAGTCCACCGGGCATGACTTTCCCAATACAAAAGTTCACCGGGCATGAATTTCCCAATACAAATGTTCACCGGAGATGACTTTCCCAATACAAAAGTTCACCGGGCATGACTTTCCCAATGCATAAGTTCACCGGAGATGACTTTCCCAATACAAAAGTTCACCGGGCATGACTTTCCCAATACAAAAGTTCACCGGAGATGACTTTCCCAACACAAAAGTACACCGGGCATGACTTTCCCAATACAAAAGTTCACCGGGCATGACTTTCCCAATACAAAAGTTCACCGGGCATGACTTTCCCAATACAAAAGTTCACCGGAGATGACTTTCCCAATACAAAAGTTCACCGGGCATGACTTTCCCAATACAAAAGTTCACCGGAGATGACTTTCTCAATACAAAAGTTCACCGGAGATGACTTTTCCCATACAAAAGTTCACCGGGCATGACTTTCCCAATACAAATGTTCACCGGGCATGACTTTCCCAATACAAAAGTTCACCGGGCATAACTTTCCCAATACAAAAGTTCACCGGGCATGACTTTCCCAATACAAAAAATCACCGGAGATGACTTTCCCAATACAAAAGTTCACCGGGCATGACTTTCCCAATACAAAAGTTCACCGGGCATGACTTTCCCAATACAAAAGTTCACCGGGCATGACTTTCCTAATACAAAAGTTCACCAGGCATGACTTTTCCCATACAAAAGTTCACCGGAGATGACTTTTCCCATACAAAAGTTCACCGGGCATGACTTTCCCAATACAAAAGTGCACCGGGCATGACTTTCCCAATACAAAAGTTCACCGGAGATGACTTTCCCAATACAAAAGTTCACCGGGCATGACTTTCCCAATACAAAGGTTCACCCGGCATGACTTTCTCAATACAAAAGTTCACCGGGCATGACTTTCCCAATAAAAAAGTTCACCGGAGATGACTTTCCCAATACAAAAGTTCACCGGGCATGACTTTCTCAATACAAAAGTTCACCGGGCATGACTTTCCCAATACACAAGTTCACCGGAGATGGCTTTCCCAATACAAAAGTTCACAGGGCATGACTTTCCCAATACAAAAGTTCACCGGGCATGACTTTCCCAATACAAATGTTCACCGGGCATGACTTTCCCAATACAAAAGTTCACCGGGCATGTCTTTCCCAATACAAAAGTTCACCGGGCATGACTTTCCCAATACAAAAGATCACCGGGCATAACTTTCCCAATACAAAAGTTCACCGGAGATGACTTTTCCCATACAAAAGTTCACCGGGCATGACTTTCCCAATACAAATGTTCACCGGGCATGACTTTCCCAATACAAAAGTTCACCGGGCATGACTTTCCCAATACAAAAGTTCACCGGCATGACTTTCCCAATACAAAAAATCACCGGAGATGACTTTCCCAATACAAAAGTTCACCGGAGATGACTTTCCCAATACAAAAGTTCACCGGGCATGACTTTCCCAATACAAAAGTTCACGGGAGATGACTTTCTCAATACAAAAGTTCACCGGAGATGACTTTTCCCATACAAAAGTTCACCGGGCATGACTTTCCCAATACAAATGTTCACCGGGCATGACTTTCCCAATACAAAAGTTCACCGGGCATGACTTTCCCAATACAAAAGTTCACCGGGCATGACTTTCCCAATACAAAAAATCACCGGAGATGACTTTCCCAATACAAAAGTTCACCGGGCATGACTTTCCCAATACAAAAGTTCACCGGGCATGACTTTCCCAATACAAAAGTTCACCGGGCATGACTTTCCTAATACAAAAGTTCACCAGGCATGACTTTTCCCATACAAAAGTTCACCGGAGATGACTTTTCCCATACAAAAGTTCACCGGGCATGACTTTCCCAATACAAAAGTTCACCGGGCATGACTTTCCCAATACAAAAGTTCACCGGAGATGACTTTCAAAATACAAAAGTTCACCGGGCATGACTTTCCCAATACAAAAGTTCACCGGGCATGACTTTCTCAATACAAAAGTTCACCGGGCATGACTTTCCCAATACAAAAGTTCACCGGAGATGACTTTCCCAATACAAAAGTTCACCGGGCATGACTTTCCCAATACAAAAGTTCACCGGGCATGACTTTCCCAATACAAAAGTTCACCGGGCATGACTTTCCCAATATAAAAGTTCACCGGAGATGACTTTTCCCATACAAAAGTTCACCGGGCATGACTTTCCCAATACAAAAGTTCACCGGGCATGACTTTCCCAATACAAAAGTTCACCGGGCATGACTTTCCCAATACAAAAGTTCACCGGAGATGACTTTCCCAATACAAAAGTTCACCGGGCATGAATTTCCCAATACAAATGTTCACCGGGCATGACTTTGCCAATACAAAAGTTCACCGGGCATGACTTTCTCAATACAAAAGTTCACCGGAGATGACTTTCCCAATACAAAAGTTCACCGGGCATGACTTTCCCAATACAAAAGTTCACCGGGCATGACTTTCCCAATACAAAAGTTCACCGGGCATGACTTTCCCAATACAAAAGTTCACCGGGCATGACTTTCCCAATACAAAAGTTCACCGGAGATGACTTTCCCAATACAAAAGTTCACCGGGCATGACTTTCTCAATACAAAAGTTCACCGGGCATGACTTTCCCAATACAAAAGTTCACCGGGCATGACTTTCCCAATACAAATGTTCACCGGAGATGACTTTCCCAATACAAAAGTTCACCGGGCATGACTTTCCCAATACAAAAGTTCACCGGAGATGACTTTCCCAATACAAAATATCACCGGGCATGACTTTCCCAATACAAAAGTTCACCGGGCATGACTTTCCCAATACGAAAGTTCACCGGGCATGACTTTCCCAATACAAAAGTTCACCGGGCATGACTTTTCCAATACAAAAGTTCACCGGAGATGACTTTCCCAATACAAAAGTTCACCGGGCATGACTTTCCCAATACAAAAGTTCACCGGGCATGACTTTCCCAATACAAAAGTTCACCGGGCATGACTTTCCCAATACAAAAGTTCACCGGGCATGACTTTCCCAATACAAATGTTCACCGGAGATGACTTTCCCAATACAAAAGTTCACCGGGCATGACTTTCCCAATACAAAAGTTCACCGGAGATGACTTTCCCAATACAAAAGTTCACCGGGCATGACTTTCCCAATACAAAAGTTCACCGGGCATGGCTTTCCCAATACAAAAGTTCACCGGGCATGACTTTCTCAATACAAAAGTTCACCGGGCATGAATTTCCCAATACAAATGTTCACCGGGCATGACTTTGCCAATACAAAAGTTCACCGGAGATGACTTTCCCAATACAAAAGTTCACCGGGCATGACTTTCCCAATACAAAAGTTCACAGGGCATGACTTTCCCAATACAAAAGTTCACCGGAGATGACTTTCCCAATACAAAAGTTCACCGGGCATGACTTTCCCAATACAAAAGTTCACCGGGCATGACTTTCCCAATACAAAAGTTCACCGGGCATGACTTTCCCAATACAAATGTTCACCGGAGATGACTTTCCCAATACAAAAGTTCACCGGGCATGACTTTCCCAATACAAAAGTTCACCGGAGATGACTTTCCCAATACAAAAGTTCACCGGGCATGACTTTCCCAATACAAAAGTTCACCGGAGATGACTTTCCCAATACAAAAGTTCACCGGGCATGACTTTCCCAATACAAAAGTTCACCGGAGATGACTTTCCCAATACAAAAGTTCACCGGACATGAATTTTCCAATACAAATGTTCACCGGGCATGACTTTGCCAATACAAAAGTTCACCGGGCATGACTTTCTCAATACAAAAGTTCACCGGAGATGACTTTCCCAATACAAAAGTTCACCGGGCATGACTTTCCCAATACAAAAGTTCACCGGGCATGACTTTCCCAATACAAAAGTTCACCGGGCATGACTTTCCCAATACAAATGTTCACAGGGCATGACTTTGCCAATACAAAAGTTCACCGGAGATGACTTTCCCAATACAAAAGTTCACCGGGCATGACTTTCCCAATACAAAAGTTCACCGGAGATGACTTTCCCAATACAAAAGTTCACCGGGCATGACTTACCCAATACAAAAGTTCACCGGGCATGACTTTCCCAATACAAAAGTTCACCGGGCATGACTTTCCCAATACAAAAGTTCACCGGGCATGACTTTCCCAATACAAACGTTCACCGGAGATGACTTTTCCCATACAAAAGTTCACCGGGCATGACTTTCCCAATACAAATGTTCACCGGGCATGACTTTCCCAATACAAAAGTTCACCGGGCATGACTTTCCCAATACAAAAGTTCACCGGAGATGACTTTTCCCATACAAAAGTTCACCGGGCATGACTTTCCTAATACAAAAGTTCACCAGGCATGACTTTTCCCATACATAAGTTCACCGGAGATGACTTTTCCCATACAAAAGTTCACCGGGCATGACTTTCCCAATACAAAAGTTCACCGGGCATGACTTTCCCAATACAAAAGTTCACCGGGCATGACTTTCCCAATACGAAAGTTCACCGGAGATGACTTTCCCAATACAAAAGTTCACCGGAGATGACTTTCCCAATACAAAAGTTCACCGGGCATGACTTTCCCAATACAAAAGTTCACCGGGCATGACTTTCCCAATACAAAAGTTCACCGGGCATGACTTTTCCCATACAAAAGTTCACCGGGCATGACTTTCCCAATACAAAAGTTCACCGGGCATGACTTTCCCAATACAAAAGTTCACCGGAGATGACTTTCCCAATACAAAAGTTCACCGGGCATGACTTTCCCAATACAAATGTTCACCGGGCATGACTTTCCCAATACAAAAGTTCACCGGGCATGACTTTCCCAATACAAAAGTTCACCGGAGATGACTTTCCCAATACAAAAGTTCACCGGGCATGACTTTCCCAATACAAAAGTTCACCGGGCATGACTTTCCCAATACAAAAGTTCACCGGGCATGACTTTCCCAATACAAAAGTTCACCGGGCATGACTTTCCCAATACAAAAGTTCACCGGGCATGACTTTCCCAATACAAAAGTTCACCGGGCATGACTTTCCCAATACAAAAGTTCACCGGGCATGACTTTCCCAATACAAAAGTTCACCGGAGATGACTTTTCCCATACAAAATTCACCGAAGATGACTTTCCCAATACAAAAGTTCACCGGGCATGACTTTCCCAATACAAAAGTTCACCGGGCATGACTTTCCCAATACAAAAGTTCACCGGGCATGACTTTCCCAATACAAAAGTTCACCGGGCATGACTTTCCCAATACAAAAGTTCACCGGAGATGACTTTCCCAATACAAAAGTTCACCGGGCATGACTTTCCCAATACAAAAGTTCACCGGGCATGACTTTCCCAATACAAAAGTTCACCGGGCATGACTTTCCCAATACAAAAGTTCACCGGGCATGACTTTCCCAATACAAAAGTTCACCGGGCATGACTTTCCCAATACAAAAGTTCACCGGAGATGACTTTCCCAATACAAAAGTTCACCGGGCATGACTTTCCCAATACAAATGTTCACCGGACATGAGTTTCCCAATACAAAAGTTCACCGGGCATGACTTTCCCAATACAAAAGTTCACCGGAGATGACTTTCCCAATACAAAAGTTCACCGGTCATGACTTTCCCAATACAATAGTTCACCGGGCATGACTTTCCCAATACAAAAGTTCACCGGGCATGACTTTCCCAATACAAAAGTTCACCGGGCATGACTTTCCCAATACAAAAGTTCACCGGGCATGACTTTCCCAATACAAAAGTTCACCGGGCATGACTTTCCCAATACAAAAGTTCACCGGGCATGACTTTCCCAATACAAAAGTTCACCGGAGATGACTTTTCCCATACAAAAGTTCACCGGAGATGACTTTCCCAATACAAAAGTTCACCGGGCATGACTTTCCCAATACAAAAGTTCACCTGGCATGACTTTCCCAGTACAAAAGTTCACCGGGCATGACTTTCCCAATACAAAAGTTCACCGGAGATGACTTTCCCAATACAAAAGTTCACCGGGCATGACTTTCCCAATACAAATGTTCACCGGACATGACTTTCCCAATACAAAAGTTCACCGGGCATGACTTTCCCAATACGAAAGTTCACCGGAGATGACTTTCCCATACAAAAGTTCACCGGGCATGACTTTCCCAATACAAAAGTTCACCGGGCATGACTTTCCCAATACAAAAGTTCACCGGAGATGACTTTCCCAATACAAAAGTTCACCGGGCATGACTTTCCCAATACAAATGTTCACCGGGCATGACTTTCCCAATACAAAAGTTCACCGGGCATGACTTTCCCAATACAAAAGTTCACCGGAGATGACTTTCCCAATACAAAAGTTCACCGGGCATGACTTTCCCAATACAAAAGTTCACCGGGGATGACTTTCCCAATGCAAAAGTTCACCGGGCATGACTTTCCCAATACAAAAGTTCACCGGGCATGACTTTCCCAATACAAAAGTTCACCGGAGATGACTTTTCCCATACAAAAGTTCACCGGAGATGACTTTCCCAATGCAAAAGTTCACCGGAGATGACTTTCCCAATACAAAAGTTCACCGGAGATGACTTTCCCAATACAAAAGTTCACCGGAGAAGACTTTCCCAATACAAAAGTTCACCGGGCATGACTTTCCCAATACAAAAGTTCACCGGGCATGATTTTCCCAATACAAAAGTTCACCGGGCATGACTTTCCCAATACAAAAGTTCACCGGAGATGACTTTCCCAATACAAAAGTTCACCGGGCATGACTTTCCCAATACAAAAGTTCACCGGGCATGACTTTCCCAATACAAAAGTTCACCGGGCATGACTTTCCCAATACAAAAGTTCACCGGGCATGACTTTCCCAATACAAAAGTTCACCGGGCATGACTTTCCCAATACAAAAGTTCACCGGGCATGACTTTCCCAATACAAAAGTTCACCGGAGATGACTTTCCCAATACAAAAGTTCACCGGAGAAGACTTTCCCAATACAAAAGTTCACCGGGCATGACTTTCCCAATACAAAAGTTCACCGGGCATGACTTTCCCAATACAAAAGTTCACCGGGCATGACTTTCCCAATACAAAAGTTCACGGGGCATGACTTTCCCAACACAAAAGTTCACCGGGCATGACTTTCCCAATACAAAAGTTCACCGGAGATGACTTTCCCAATACAAAAGTTCACCGGGCATGACTTTCCCAATACAAAAAATCACCGGAGATGACTTTCCCAATACAAAAGTTCACCGGTCATGACTTTCCCAATACAAAAGTTCACCGGGCATGACTTTCCCAATACAAAAGTTCACCGGGCATGACTTTCCCAATACAAAAGTTCACCGGGCATGACTTTCCCAATACAGAAGTTCACCGGAGATGACTTTTCCCATACAAAAGTTCACCGGGCATGACTTTCCCAATACAAAAGTTCACCGGGCATGACTTTCCCAATACAAAAGTTCACCGGAGATGACTTTCCCAATACAAAAGTTCACCGGGCATGACTTTCCCAATACAAAAGTTCACCGGGCATGACTTTCCCAATACAAAAGTTCACCGGGCATGACTTTCCCAATACAAAAGTTCACCGGAGATGACTTTTCCCATACAAAAGTTCACCGGGCATGACTTTCCCAATACAAATGTTCACCGGGCATGACTTTCCCAATACAAAAGTTCACCGGGCATGACTTTCCCAATACAAAAGTTCACCGGGCATGACTTTCCCAATAAAAAAATCACCGGAGATCACTTTCCCAATACAAAAGTTCACCGGGCATGACTTTCCCAATACAAAAGTTCACCGGGCATGACTTTCCCAATACAAAAGTTCACCGGGCATGACTTTCCCAATACAAAAGTTCACCGGGCATGACTTTCCCAATACAAAAGTTTACCGGAGATGACTTTTCCCATACAAAAGTTCACCGGGCATGACTTTCCCAATACAAAAGTTCACCGGAGATGACTTTTCCCATACAAAAATTCACCGGGCATGACTTTCCCAATACAAAAAATCACCGGAGATGACTTTCCCAATACAAAAGTTCACCGGGCATGACTTTCCCAATACAAAAGTTCACCGGGCATGACTTTCCCAATACAAAAGTTCACCGGGCATGACTTTCCCAATACAAAAGTTCACCGGAGATGACTTTTCCCATACAAAAGTTCACCGGGCATGACTTTCCCAATACAAAAGTTCACCGGGCATGACTTTCCCAATACAAATGTTCACCGGGCATGACTTTGCCAATACAAAAGTTCACCGGAGATGACTTTCCCAATACAAAAGTTCACCGGGCATGACTTTCCCAATACAAAAGTTCACCGGAGATGACTTTCATAATACAAAAGTTCACCGGGCATGACTTTCCCAATACAAAAAATCACCGGGCATGGCTTTCCCAATACAAAAGTTCACCGGGCATGACTTTCCCAATACAAAAGTTCACCGGAGATGACTTTCCCAATACAAAAGTTCACCGGGCATGACTTTCCCAATACAAAAGTTCACCGGGCATGACTTTCCCAATACAAAAGTTCACCGGAGATGACTTTCCCAATACAAAAGTTCACCGGGCATGGCTTTCCCAATACAAAAGTTCACCGGGCATGACTTTCCCAATACAAAAGTTCACCGGGCATGACTTTCCCAATACAAAAGTTCACCGGAGATGACTTTCATAATACAAAAGTTCACCGGGCATGACTTTCCCAATACAAAAAATCACCGGGCATGGCTTTCCCAATACAAAAGTTCACCGGGCATGACTTTCCCAATACAAAAGTTCACCGGAGATGACTTTCCCAATACAAAAGTTCACCGGGCATGACTTTCCCAATACAAAAGTTCACCGGGCATGACTTTCCCAATACAAAAGTTCACCGGAGATGACTTTTCCCATACAAAGGTTCACCGGGCATGACTTTCCCAATACAAATGTTCACCGGGCATGACTTTCCCAATACAAAAGTTCACCGGGCATGACTTTCCCAATACAAAAGTTCGCCGGGCATGACTTTCCCAATACAAAAAATCACCGGAGATGACTTTCTCAATACAAAAGTTCACCGGGCATGACTTTCCCAATACAAAAGTTCACCGGGCATGGCTTTCCCAATACAAAAGTTCACCGGGCATGACTTTCCCAATACAAAAGTTCAGCGGGCATGACTTTCCCAATATAAATGTTCACCGGGCATGACTTTCCCAATACATAAGTTCACCGGAGATGACTTTTCCCATACAAAAGTTCACCGGGCATGACTTTCCCAATACAAAAGTTCACCGGGCATGACTTTCCCAATACAAAAGTTCACCGGGCATGAATTTCCCAATACAAAAGTTCACCGGGCATGGCTTTCCCAGCACAAAAGTTCACCGGGCATGACTTTCCCAATACAAAAGTTCACCGGGCATGAATTTCCCAATACAAATGTTCACCGGCCATGACTTTGCCAATACAAAAGTTCACCGGAGATGACTTTCCCAATACAAAAGTTCACCGGGCATGGCTTTCCCCATACAAAAGTTCACCGGGCATGACTTTCCCAATACAAAAGTTCACCGGGCATGACTTTCGCAATACAAAAGTTCACCGGAGATGACTTTCATAATACAAAAGTTCACCGGGCATGACTTTCCCAATACAAAAAATCACCGGGCATGGCTTTCCCAATACAAAAGTTCACCGGGCATGACTTTCCCAATACAAAAGTTCACCGGAGATGACTTTTCCAATACAAAAGTTCACCGGGCATGACTTTCCCAATACAAAAGTTCACCGGGCATGACTTTGCCAATACAAAAGTTCACCGTAGATGACTTTCCCAATACAAAAGTTCACCGGGCATGGCTTTCCCAATACAAAAGTTCACCGGGCATGACTTTCCCAATACAAAAGTTCACCGGGCATGACTTTCCCAATACAAAAGTTCACCGGAGATGACTTTCATAATACAAAAGTTCACCGGGCATGACTTTCCCAATACAAAAAATCACCGGGCATGGCTTTCCCAATACAAAAGTTCACCGGGCATGACTTACCCAATACAAAAGTTCACCGGAGATGACTTTCCCAATACAAAAGTTCACCGGGCATGACTTTCCCAATACAAAAGTTCACCGGGCATGACTTTCCCAATACAAAAGTTCACCGGGCATGACTTTCCCAATACAAAAGTTCACCGGAGATGACTTTTCCCATACAAAAGTTCACCGGGCATGACTTTCCCAATACAAATGTTCACCGGGCATGACTTTCCCAATACAAAAGTTCACCGGGCATGACTTTCCCAATACAAAAGTTCACCGGGCATGACTTTCCCAATACAAAAAATCACCGGAGATGACTTTCCCAATACAAAAGTTCACCGGGCATGACTTTCCCAATACAAAAGTTCACCGGGCATGACTTTCCCAATACAAAAGTTCACCGGGCATGACTTTCCCAATACAAAAGTTCAGCGGGCATGACTTTCCCAATATAAATGTTCACCGGGCATGACTTTCCCAATACATAAGTTCACCGGAGATGACTTTTCCCATACAAAAGTTCACCGGGCATGACTTTCCCAATACAAAAGTTCACCGGGCATGACTTTCCCAATACAAAAGTTCACCGTGCATGAATTTCCCAATACAAAAGTTCACCGGGCATGGCTTTCCCAACACAAAAGTTCACCGGGCATGACTTTCCCAATACAAAAGTTCACCGGGCATGAATTTCCCAATACAAATGTTCAGCGGGCATGACTTTGCCAATACAAAAGTTCACCGGAGATGACTTTCCCAATACAAAAGTTCACCGGGCATGGCTTTCCCAATACAAAAGTTCACCGGGCATGACTTTCCCAATACAAAAGTTCACCGGAGATGACTTTCCCAATACAAAAAATCACCGGAGATGACTTTCCCAATACAAAAGTTCACCGGGCATGACTTTCCCAATACAAAAGTTCACCGGGCATGACTTTCCCAATACAAAAGTTCACCGGGCATGACTTTCCCAATACAAAAGTTCAGCGGGCATGACTTTCCCAATATAAATGTTCACCGGGCATGACTTTCCCAATACATAAGTTCACCGGAGATGACTTTTCCCATACAAAAGTTCACCGGGCATGACTTTCCCAATACAAAAGTTCACCGGGCATGACTTTCCCAATACAAATGTTCACCGGGCATGACTTTCCCAATACAAAAGTTCACCGGGCATGACTTTCCCAATACAAAAGTTCACCGGGCATGACTTTCCCAATACAAAAAATCACCGGAGGTGACTTTCCCAATACAAAAGTTCACCGGGCATGACTTTCCCAATACAAAAGTTCACCGGGCATGACTTTCCCAATACAAAAGTTCACCGGGCATGACTTTCCCAATACAAAAGTTCACCGGGCATGACTTTCCCAATACAAAAGTTCACCGGAGATGACTTTTCCCATACAAAAGTTCACCGGGCATGACTTTCTCAATACAAATGTTCACCGGGCATGACTTTCCCAATACAAAAGTTCACCGGGCATGACTTTCCCAATACAAAAGTTCACCGGGCATGACTTTCCCAATACAAGAAATCACCGGAGATGACTTTCCCAATACAAAAGTTCACCGGGCATGACTTTCCCAATACAAAAGTTCACCGGGCATGACTTTCCCAATACAAAAGTTCACCGGGCATGACTTTCCCAATACAAAAGTTCACCGGAGATGACTTTCCCAATACAAAAGTTCACCGGGCATGACGTTCCCAATACAAAAGTTCACCGGGCATGACTTTCCCAATACAAAAGTTCACCGGAGATGACTTTCCCAATACAAAAGTTCACCGGACATGACTTTCCCAATACAAAAGTTTACCGGGCATGACTTTCCCAATACAAAAGTTCACCGGGCATGACTTTCCCAATACAAAAGTTCACCGGAGATGACTTTTCCCGTACAAAAGTTCACCGGGCATGACTTTCCCAATACAAATGTTCACCGGGCATGACTTTCCCAATACAAAAGTTCACCGGGCATGACTTTCCCAATACAAAAGTTCACCGGGCATGACTTTCCCAATACAAAAGTTCACCGGGCATGACTTTCCCAATACAAAAGTTCAGCGGGCATGACTTTCCCAATATAAATGTTCACCGGGCATGACTTTCCCAATACATAAGTTCACCGGAGATGACTTTTCCATACAAAAGTTCACCGGGCATGACTTTCCCAATACAAAAGTTCACCGGGCATGACTTTCCCAATACAAAAGTTCACCGGGCATGAATTTCCCAATACAAAAGTTCACCGGGCATGGCTTTCCCAACACAAAAGTTCACCGGGCATGACTTTCCCAATACAAAAGTTCACCGGGCATGAATTTCCCAATACAAATGTTCACCGGGCATGACTTTGCCAATACAAAAGTTCACCGGAGATGACTTTCCCAATACAAAAGTTCACCGGGCATGGCTTTCCCAATACAAAAGTTCACCGGGCATGACTTTCCCAATACAAAAGTTCACCGGGCATGACTTTCCCAATACAAAAGTTCACCGGAGATGACTTTCATAATACAAAAGTTCACCGGGCATGACTTTCCCAATACAAAAAATCACCGGGCATGGTTTTCCCAATACAAAAGTTCACCGGAGATGACTTTTCCCATACAAAAGTTCACCGGGCATGACTTTCTCAATACAAATGTTCACCGGGCATGACTTTCCCAATACAAAAGTTCACCGGGCATGACTTTCCCAATACAAAAGTTCACCGGGCATGACTTTCCCAATACAAGAAATCACCGGAGATGACTTTCCCAATACAAAAGTTCACCGGGCATGACTTTCCCAATACAAAAGTTCACCGGGCATGACTTTCCCAATACAAAAGTTCACCGGGCATGACTTTCCCAATACAAAAGTTCACCGGAGATGACTTTCCCAATACAAAAGTTCACCGGGCATGACGTTCCCAATACAAAAGTTCACCGGGCATGACTTTCCCAATACAAAAGTTCACCGGAGATGACTTTCCCAATACAAAAGTTCACCGGACATGACTTTCCCAATACAAAAGTTTACCGGGCATGACTTTCCCAATACAAAAGTTCACCGGGCATGACTTTCCCAATACAAAAGTTCACCGGAGATGACTTTTCCCGTACAAAAGTTCACCGGGCATGACTTTCCCAATACAAATGTTCACCGGGCATGACTTTCCCAATACAAAAGTTCACCGGGCATGACTTTCCCAATACAAAAGTTCACCGGGCATGACTTTCCCAATACAAAAGTTCACCGGGCATGACTTTCCCAATACAAAAGTTCAGCGGGCATGACTTTCCCAATATAAATGTTCACCGGGCATGACTTTCCCAATACATAAGTTCACCGGAGATGACTTTTCCCATACAAAAGTTCACCGGGCATGACTTTCCCAATACAAAAGTTCACCGGGCATGACTTTCCCAATACAAAAGTTCACCGGGCATGAATTTCCCAATACAAAAGTTCACCGGGCATGGCTTTCCCAACACAAAAGTTCACCGGGCATGACTTTCCCAATACAAAAGTTCACCGGGCATGAATTTCCCAATACAAATGTTCACCGGGCATGACTTTGCCAATACAAAAGTTCACCGGAGATGACTTTCCCAATACAAAAGTTCACCGGGCATGGCTTTCCCAATACAAAAGTTCACCGGGCATGACTTTCCCAATACAAAAGTTCACCGGGCATGACTTTCCCAATACAAAAGTTCACCGGAGATGACTTTCATAATACAAAAGTTCACCGGGCATGACTTTCCCAATACAAAAAATCACCGGGCATGGTTTTCCCAATACAAAAGTTCACCGGGCATGACTTTCCCAATACAAAAGTTCACCGGAGATGACTTTCCCAATACAAAAGTTCACCGGGCATGACTTTCCCAATACAAAAGTTCACCGGGCATGACTTTCCCAATACAAAAGTTCACCGGAGATGACTTTCCCAATACAAAAGTTCACCGGGCATGGCTTTCCCAATACAAAAGTTCACCGGGCATGACTTTCTCAATACAAAAGTTCACCGGGCATGACTTTCCCAATACAAAAGTTCACCGGAGATGACTTTCATAATACAAAAGTTCACCGGGCATGACTTTCCCAATACAAAAAATCACCGGGCATGGCTTTCCCAATACAAAAGTTCACCGGGCATGACTTTCCCAATACAAAAGTTCACCGGAGATGACTTTCCCAATACAAAAGTTCACCGGGCATGACTTTCCCAATACAAAAGTTCACCGGGCATGACTTTCCCAATACAAAAGTTCACCGGAGATGACTTTTCCCATACAAAAGTTCACCGGGCATGACTTTCCCAATACAAATGTTCACCGGGCATGACTTTCCCAATACAAAAGTTCACCGGGCATGGCTTTCCCAATACAAAAGTTCACCGGGCATGACTTTCCCAATACAAAAAATCACCGGAGATGACTTTCTCAATACAAAAGTTCACCGGGCATGACTTTCCCAATACAAAAGTTCACCGGGCATGACTTTCCCAATACAAAAGTTCACCGGGCATGACTTTCCCAATACAAAAGTTCAGCGGGCATGACTTTCCCAATATAAATGTTCACCGGGCATGACTTTCCCAATACATAAGTTCACCGGAGATGACTTTTCCCATACAAAAGTTCACCGGGCATGAATTTCCCAATACAAAAGTTCACCGGGCATGACTTTCCCAATACAAAAGTTCACCGGGCATGAATTTCCCAATACAAAAGTTCACCGGGCATGGCTTTCCCAACACAAAAGTTCACCGGGCATGACTTTCCCAATACAAAAGTTCACCGGGCATGAATTTCCCAATACAAATGTTCACCGGGCATGACTTTGCCAATACAAAAGTTCACCGGAGATGACTTTCCCAATACAAAAGTTCACCGGGCATGGCTTTCCCAATACAAAAGTTCACCGGGCATGACTTTCCCAATACAAAAGTTCACCGGGCATGACTTTCGCAATACAAAAGTTCACCGGAGATGACTTTCATAATACAAAAGTTCACCGGGCATGACTTTCCCAATACAAAAAATCACCGGGCATGGCTTTCCCAATACAAAAGTTCACCGGGCATGACTTTCCCAATACAAAACTTCACCGGAGATGACTTTTCCAATACAAAAGTTCACCGGGCATGACTTTCCCAATACAAAAGTTCACCGGGCATGACTTTGCCAATACAAAAGTTCACCGGAGATGACTTTCCCAATACAAAAGTTCACCGGGCATGGCTTTCCCAATACAAAAGTTCACCGGGCATGACTTTCCCAATACAAAAGTTCACCGGGCATGACTTTCCCAATACAAAAGTTCACCGGAGATGACTTTCATAATACAAAAGTTCACCGGGCATGACTTTCCCAATACAAAAAATCACCGGGCATGGCTTTCCCAATACAAAAGTTCACCGGGCATGACTTTCCCAATACAAAAGTTCACCGGAGATGACTTTCCCAATACAAAAGTTCACCGGGCATGACTTTCCCAATACAAAAGTTCACCGGGCATGACTTTCCCAATACAAAAGTTCACCGGAGATGACTTTCCCAATACAAAAGTTCACCGGGCATGACTTTCCCAATACAAAAGTTTACCGGGCATGACTTTCCCAATACAAAAGTTCACCGGGCATGACTTTCCCAATACAAAAGTTCACCGGAGATGACTTTTCCCATACAAAAGTTCACCGGGCATGACTTTCCCAATACAAATGTTCACCGGGCATGACTTTCCCAATACAAAAGTTCACCGGGCATGACTTTCCCAATACAAAAGTTCACCGGGCATGACTTTCCCAATACAAAAAATCACCGGAGATGACTTTCCCAATACAAAAGTTCACCGGGCATGACTTTCCCAATACAAAAGTTCACCGGGCATGACTTTCCCAATACAAAAGTTCACCGGGCATGACTTTCCCAATACAAAAGTTCAGCGGGCATGACTTTCCCAATATAAATGTTCACCGGGCATGACTTTCCCAATACATAAGTTCACCGGAGATGACTTTTCCCATACAAAAGTTCACCGGGCATGACTTTCCCAATACAAAAGTTCACCGGGCATGACTTTCCCAATACAAAAGTTCACCGGGCATGAATTTCCCAATACAAAAGTTCACCGGGCATGGCTTTCCCAACACAAAAGTTCACCGGGCATGACTTTCCCAATACAAAAGTTCACCGGGCATGAATTTCCCAATACAAATGTTCACCGGGCATAACTTTGCCAATACAAAAGTTCACCGGAGATGACTTTCCCAATACAAAAGTTCACCGGGCATGGCTTTCCCAATACAAAAGTTCACCGGGCATGACTTTCCCAATACAAAAGTTCACCGGGCATGACTTTCCCAATACAAAAGTTCACCGGGCATGATTTTCCCAATACAAAAGTTCACCGGGCATGACTTTCCCAATACAAAAGTTCACCGGAGATGACTTTTCCCATACAAAAGTTCACCGGGCATGACTTTCCCAATACAAAAGTTCACCGGGCATGACTTTCCCAATACAAAAGTTCACCGGGCATGACTTTCCCAATACAAAAGTTCACCGGGCATGAATTTCCCAATACAAAAGTTCACCGGGCATGGCTTTCCCAACACAAAAGTTCACCGGGCATGACTTTCCCAATACAAAAGTTCACCGGGCATGAATTTCCCAATACAAATGTTCACCGGGCATGACTTTGCCAATACATAAGTTCACCGGAGATGACTTTCCCAATACAAAAGTTCACCGGACATGGCTTTCCCAACACAAAAAATCACCGGAGATGACTTTCCCAATACAAAAGTTCACCGGGCATGACTTTCCCAATACAAAAGTTCACCGGGCATGACTTTCCCAATACAAAAGTTCACCGGGCATGACTTTCCCAATACAAAAGTTCACCGGGCATGACTTTTCCAATACAAAAGTTCACAGGGCATGACTTTCCCAATACAAAAGTTCACCGGGCATGACTTTCCCAATACAAAAGTTCACCGGGCATGACTTTCCCAATACAAAAGTTCACCGGGCATGACTTTCCCAATACAAAAGTTCACCGGGCATGACTTTCCCAATACAAAAGTTCACCGGGCATCACTTTCCCAATACAAAAGTTCACCGGGCATGACTTTCCCAATACAAAAGTTCACCGGAGATGACTTTCCTAATACAAAAGTTCACCGGGCATGACTTTCCCAATACAAAAGTTCACCGGGCATGACTTTCCCAATACAAAAGTTCACCGGAGATGATTTTTCCAATACAAAAGTTCACCGGGCATGACTTTCCCAATACAAAAGTTCACCGGAGATGACTTTTCCCATACAAAAGTTCACCGGGCATGACTTTCCCAATACAAATGTTCACCGGGCATGACTTTCCCAATACAAAAGTTCACCGGGCATGACTTTCCCAATACAAAAGTTCACCGGAGATGACTTTCCCAATACAAAAGTTTACCGGGCATGAATTTCCCAATACAAATGTTCACCGGGCATGACTTTGCCAATACAAAAGTTCACCGGGCATGACTTTCTCAATACAAAAGTTCACCGGAGATGACTTTCCCAATACAAAAGTTCACCGGGCATGACTTTCCCAATACAAAAGTTCACCGGGCATGACTTTCCCAATACAAAAGTTCACCGGGCATGACTTTCCCAATACAAAAGTTCACCGGAGATGACTTTCCCAATACAAAAGTTCACCGGGCATGACTTTCCCAATACAAAAGTTCACCGGGCATGACTGTCCCAATACAAAAGTTCACCGGAGATGACTTTCCCAATACAAAAGTTCACCGAGCATGACTTTCCCAATACAAAACTTCACCGGGCATGACTTTCCCAATACAAAAGTTCACCGGAGATGACTTTTCCCATACAAAAGTTCACCGGGCATGACTTTCCCAATACAAAAGTTCACCGGGCATGACTTTTCCAATACAAAAGTTCACCGGGCATGACTTTCCCAATACAAAAGTTCACCGGAGATGACTTTTCCCATACAAAAGTTCACCGGGCATGACTTTCCTAATACAAAAGTTCACCAGGCATGACTTTTCCCATACAAAAGTTCACCGGAGATGACTTTTCCCATACAAAAGTTCACCGGGCATGACTTTCCCAATACAAAAGTTCACCGGGCATGACTTTCCCAATACAAAAGTTCACCGGGCATGACTTTCCCAATACGAAAGTTCACCGGAGATGACTTTCCCAATACAAAAGTTCGCCGGAGATGACTTTCCCAATACAAAATTCACCGGGCATGACTTTCCCAATACAAAAGTTCACCGGGCATGACTTTCCCAATACAAAAGTTCACCGGGCATGACTTTCCCAATACAAAAGTTCACCGGGCATGACTTTCCCAATACAAAAGTTCACCGGGCATGACTTTCCCAATACGAAAGTTCACCGCAGATGACTTTCCCAATACAAAAGTTCACCGGAGATGACTTTCCCAATACAAAAGTTCACCGGGCATGACTTTCCCAATACAAAAGTTCACCGGGCATGACTTTCCCAATACAAAAGTTCACCGGGCATGACTTTTCCCATACAAAAGTTCACCGGGCATGACTTTCCCAATACAAAAGTTCACCGGGCATGACTTTCCCAATACAAAAGTTCACCAGGCATGACTTTTCCCATACAAAAGTTCACCGGAGATGACTTTTCCCATACAAAAGTTCACCGGGCATGACTTTCCCAATACAAAAGTTCACCGGGCATGACTTTCCCAATACAAAAGTTTACCGGAGATGACTTTTCCCATACAAAAGTTCACCGGGCATGACTTTCCCAATACAAAAGTTCACCGGGCATGACTTTCCCAATACAAAAGTTCACCGGGCATGACTTTCCCAATACAAAGGTTCACCGGGCATGACTTTCCCAATACAAAAGTTCACCGGAGATGACTTTCCCAATACAAAAGTTCACCGGGCATGACTTTCCCAATACAAATGTTCACCGGGCATGACTTTTCCAGTACAAAAGTTCACCGGGCATGACTTTCCCAATACAAAAGTTCACCGGGCATGACTTTCCCAATACAAATGTTCACCGGGCATGACTTTGCCAATACAAAAGTTCACCGGAGATGACTTTCCCAATACAAAAGTTCACCGGACATGACTTTCCCAATACAAAAGTTCACCGGGCATGACTTTCCCAATACAAATGTTCACCGGGCATGACTTTCCCAATACAAAAGTTCACCGGGCATGAATTTCCCAATACAAAAGTTCACCGGGCATGGCTTTCCCAACACAAAAGTTCACCGGGCATGACTTTTCCAATACAAAAGTTCACAGGGCATGACTTTCCCAATACAAAAGTTCACCGGGCATGACTTTCCCAATACAAAAGTTCACCGGGCATGACTTTCCCAATACAAAAGTTCACCGGGCATGACTTTCCCAATACAAAAGTTCACCGGGCATGACTTTCCCAATACAAAAGTTCACCGGGCATCACTTTCCCAATACAAAAGTTCACCGGGCATGACTTTCCCAATACAAAAGTTCACCGGAGATGACTTTCCTAATACAAAAGTTCACCGGGCATGACTTTCCCAATACAAAAGTTCACCGGGCATGACTTTCCCAATACAAAAGTTCACCGGAGATGATTTTTCCAATACAAAAGTTCACCGGGCATGACTTTCCCAATACAAAAGTTCACCGGAGATGACTTTTCCCATACAAAAGTTCACCGGGCATGACTTTCCCAATGCAAATGTTCACCGGGCATGACTTTCCCAATACAAAAGTTCACCGGGCATGACTTTCCCAATACAAAAGTTCACCGGAGATGACTTTCCCAATACAAAAGTTCACCGGGCATGAATTTCCCAATACAAATGTTCACCGGGCATGACTTTGCCAATACAAAAGTTCACCGGGCATGACTTTCTCAATACAAAAGTTCACCGGAGATGACTTTCCCAATACAAAAGTTCACCGGGCATGACTTTCCCAATACAAAAGTTCACCGGGCATGACTTTCCCAATACAAAAGTTCACCGGGCATGACTTTCCCAATACAAAAGTTCACCGGAGATGACTTTCCCAATACAAAAGTTCACCGGGCATGACTTTCCCAATACAAAAGTTCACCGGGCATGACTGTCCCAATACAAAAGTTCACCGGAGATGACTTTCCCAATACAAAAGTTCACCGAGCATGACTTTCCCAATACAAAACTTCACCGGGCATGACTTTCCCAATACAAAAGTTCACCGGAGATGACTTTTCCCATACAAAAGTTCACCGGGCATGACTTTCCCAATACAAAAGTTCACCGGGCATGACTTTTCCAATACAAAAGTTCACCGGGCATGACTTTCCCAATACAAAAGTTCACCGGAGATGACTTTTCCCATACAAAAGTTCACCGGGCATGACTTTCCTAATACAAAAGTTCACCAGGCATGACTTTTCCCATACAAAAGTTCACCGGAGATGACTTTTCCCATACAAAAGTTCACCGGGCATGACTTTCCCAATACAAAAGTTCACCTGGCATGACTTTCCCAATACAAAAGTTCACCGGGCATGACTTTCCCAATACAAAAGTTCACCGGGCATGACTTTCCCAATACAAAAGTTCACCGGGCATGACTTTCCCAATACAAAAGTTCACCGGGCATGACTTTCCCAATACAAAAGTTCACCGGGCATGACTTTCCCAATACAAAAGTTCACCGGGCATGACTTTTCCCATACAAAAGTTCACCGGGCATGACTTTCCCAATACAAAAGTTCACCGGGCATGACTTTCCCAATACAAAAGTTCACCGGGCATGACTTTCCCAATACAAAAGTTCACCAGGCATGACTTTTCCCATACAAAAGTTCACCGGAGATGACTTTTCCCATACAAAAGTTCACCGGGCATGACTTTCCCAATACAAAAGTTCACCGGGCATGACTTTCCCAATACAAAAGTTTACCGGAGATGACTTTTCCCATACAAAAGTTCACCGGGCATGACTTTCCCAATACAAAAGTTCACCGGGCATGACTTTCCCAATACAAAAGTTCACCGGGCATGACTTTCCCAATACAAAGGTTCACCGGGCATGACTTTCCCAATACAAAAGTTCACCGGAGATGACTTTCCCAATACAAAAGTTCACCGGGCATGACTTTCCCAATACAAATATTCACCGGGCATGACTTTTCCAGTACAAAAGTTCACCGGGCATGACTTTCCCAATAGAAAAGTTCACCGGGCATGACTTTCCCAATACAAATGTTCACCGGGCATGACTTTGCCAATACAAAAGTTCACCGGAGATGACTTTCCCAATACAAAAGTTCACCGGGCATGACTTTCCCAATACAAAAGTTCACCGGAGATGACTTTCCTAATACAAAAGTTCACCGGGCATGACTTTCCCAATACAAAAGTTCACCGGGCATGACTTTCCCAATACAAAAGTTCACCGGAGATGACTTTTCCCATACAAAAGTTCACCGGAGATGACTTTGCCAATACAAAAGTTCACCTGAGATGACTTTCCCAATACAAAAGTTCACCGGGCATGACTTTCCCAATACAAAATTTCACCGGGCATGACTTACCCAATACAAAAGTTCACCGGGCATGACTTTCCCAATACAAATGTTCACCGGGCATGACTTTCCCAATACAAAAGTTCACCGGGCATGACTTTCCCAATACAAAAGTTCACCGGAGATGACTTTCCCAATACAAAAGTTCACCGGGCATGACTTTCCCAATACAAAAGTTCACCGGGCATGACTTTCCCAATACAAAAGTTCACCGGAGATGACTTTTCCCATACAAAAGTTCACCGGGCATGACCTTCCCAATACAAATGTTCACCGGGCATGACTTTCCCAATACAAAAGTTCACCGGGCATGACTTTCCCAATACAAAAAATCACCGGAGATGACTTTCCCGATACAAAAGTTCACCGGGCATGACTTTCCCAATACAAAAGTTCACCGGGCATGACTTTCCCAATACAAAAGTTCACCGGGCATGACTTTCCCAATACAAAAAATCACCGGGCATGACTTTCCCAATACAAAAGTTCACCGGGCATGACTTTCCCAATACAAAGTTCACCGGAGATGACTTTCCCAATACAAAAGTTCACCGGGCATGACTTTGCCAATACAAAAGTTCACCGGAGATGACTTTCCCAATACAAATGTTCACCGGGCATGACTTTCCCAATACAAAAGTTCACCGGAGATGACTTTCCCAATACAAAAGTTCACCGGGCATGACTTTCCCAATACAAAAGTTCACCGGAGATGACTTTCCCAATACAAAAGTTCACCGGGCATGACTTTCCCAATACAAAAGTTCACCGGGCATGACTTTCCCAATACAAAAGTTCACCGGGCATGACTTTCCCAATACAAAAGTTCACCGGAGATGACTTTCTCAATACAAAAGTTCACCGGGCATGACTTTCCCAATACAAAAGTTCACCGGAGATGACTTTCCCAATACAAAAGTTCACCGGGCATGACTTTCCCAATACAAAAGTTCACCGGGCATGACTTTCCCAATACAAAAGTTCACCGGGCATGACTTTCCCAATACAAAAGTTCACCGGGCATGATTTTCCCAATACAAAAGTTCACCGGGCATGACTTTCCCAATACAAAAGTTCACCGGGCATGACTTTCCCAATACAAAAGTTCACCGGGCATGACTTTCCCAATACAAAAGTTCACCGGGCATGACTTTCCCAATACAAAAGTTCACCGGAGATGACTTTCTCAATACAAAAGTTCACCGGGCATGACTTTCCCAATACAAAAGTTCACCGGAGATGACTTTCCCAATACAAAAGTTCACCGGGCATGACTTTCCCAATACAAAAGTTCACCGGGCATGACTTTCCCAATACAAAAGTTCACCGGGCATGACTTTCCCAATACAAAAGTTCACCGGGCATGACTTTCCCAATACAAAAGTTCACCGGGCATGACTTTCCCAATACAAAAGTTCACCGGGCATGACTTTCCCAAGACAAAAGTTCACCGGGCATGACTTTCCCAATACAAAAGTTCACCGGAGATGACTTTCCCAATACAAAAGTTCACCGGGCATGACTTTCCCAATACAAAAGTTCACCGGGCATGACTTTCCCAATACGAAAGTTCACCGGAGATGACTTTGCCAATACAAAAGTTCACCGGAGATGACTTTCCCAATACAAAAGTTCACCGGGCATGACTTTCCCAATACAAAAGTTCACCGGGCATGACTTTCCTAATACAAAAGTTCACCTAGCATGACTTTCCCAATACAAAAGTTCACCGGGCATGACTTTCCCAATACAAAAGTTCACCGGAGATGACTTTTCCAATACAAAAGTTCACCGGGCATGGCTTTCCCAACACAAAAGTTCACCGGGCATGACTTTCCCAATACAAAAGTTCACCGGGCATGACTTTCCCAATACAAAAGTTCACCGGGCATGACTTTCCCAATACAAAAGTTCACCGGAGATGACTTTCCCAATACAAAAGTTCACCGGAGATGACTTTCCCAATACAAAAGTTCACCGGGCATGACTTTCCCATAACAAAAGTTCACCGGGCATGTCTTTCCCAATACAAAAGTTCACCGGGCATGACTTTCCCAATACAAAAGTTCACCGGGCATGACTTTCCCAATACAAAAGTTCACCGGGCATGACTTTCCCAATACAAAAGTTCACCGGGCATGACTTTCCCAATACAAAAGTTCACCGGGCATGACTTTCCCAATACAAAAGTTCACCGGAGATGACTTCCCAATACAAAAGTTCACCGGGCATGACTTTCCCAATACAAATGTTCACCGGGCATGACTTTCCCAGTACAAAAGTTCACCGGGCATGACTTTCCCAATACAAAAGTTCACCGGGCATGACTTTCCCAATACAAAAGTTCACCGGGCATGACTTTCCCAATACAAAAGTTCACCGGAGATGACTTTCCCAATACAAAAGTTCACCGGAGATGACTTTCCCAATACAAAAGTTCACCGGGCATGACTTTCTCAATACAAAAGTTCACCGGGCATGACTTTCCCAATACAAAAGTTCACCGGGCATGACTGTCCCAATACAAAAGTTTACCGGGCATGACTTTTCCCATACAAAAGTTCACCGGAGATGACTTTCCCAATACAAAAGTTCACCGGGCATGACTTTCCCAATACAAAAGTTCACCGGAGATGACTTTTCACATACAAAAGTTCACCGGGCATGACTTTCCCAATACAAATGTTCACCGGGCATGACTTTCCCTATACAAAAGTTCACCGGGCATGACTTTCCCAATACAAAAAATCTCCGGAGATGACTTTCCCAATACAAAAGTTCACCGGGCATGACTTTCCCAATACAAAAGTTCACCGGGCATGACTTTCCCAATACAAAAGTTCACCGGGCATGACTTTCCCAATACAAAAGTTCACCGGAGATGACTTTCCCAATACAAAAGTTCACCGGGCATGACTTTCCCAATACAAAAGTTCACCGGGCTTGACTTTCCCAATACAAAAGTTCACCGGAGATGACTTTCCCAATACAAAAGTTCACCGGGCATGACTTTCCCAATACAAAAGTTCACCGGGCATGACTTTCCCAATACAAAAGTTCACCGGAGATGACTTTCCCAATACAAAAGTTCACCGGGCATGACTTTCCCAATACAAAAGTTCACCGGAGATGACTTTTCCAATACAAAAGTTCACCGGGCATGGCTTTCCCAACACAAAAGTTCACCGGGCATGACTTTCCCAATACAAAAGTTCACCGGGCATGAATTTCCCAATACAAATGTTCACCGGGCATGACTTTGCCAATACAAAAGTTCACTGGAGATGACTTTCCCAATACAAAAGTTCACCGGGCATGACTTTCCCAATACAAAAGTTCACCGGGCATGACTTTCCCAATATAAAAGTTCACCGGAGATGACTTTCCCAATACAAAAGTGCACCTGGCATGACTTTCCCAATACAAAAGTTCACCGGGCATGACTTTCCCAATATAAAAGTTCACCGGGCATGACTTTCCCAATACAAAAGTTCACCGGGCATGACTTTTCCAATACAAAAGTTCACCGGGCATGACTTTCCCAATACAAAAAAATCACCGGAGATGACTTTCCCAATACAAAAGTTCACCGGAGATGACTTTCCCAATACAAAAGTTCACCGGGCATGACTTTCCCAATACAAAAGTTCACCGGGCATGACTTTGCCAATACAAAAGTTCACCGGAGATGACTTTTCCAATACAAAAGTTCACCGGGCATGACTTTCCCAATACAAAAAAATCACCGGAGATGACTTTCCCAATACAAAAGTTCACCGGAGATGACTTTTCCAATACAAAAGTTCACCGGAGATGACTTTCCCAATACAAAAGTTCACCAATACAAAAGTTCACCGGGCATGACTTTCCCAATACAAATGTTCACCGGGCATGACTTTCCCAATACAAAAGTTCACCGGGCATGACTTTCCCAATACAAAAGTTCACCGGAGATGACTTTCCCAATACAAAAGTTCACCGGGCATGACTTTCCCAATACAAAAGTTCACCGGGCATGACTTTCCCAATACAAAAGTTCACCGGAGATGACTTTTCCCATACAAAAGTTCACCGGGCATGACCTTCCCAATACAAATGTTCACCGGGCATGACTTTCCCAATACAAAAGTTCACCGGGCATGACTTTCCCAATACAAAAAATCACCGGAGATGACTTTCCCGATACAAAAGTTCACCGGGCATGACTTTCCCAATACAAAAGTTCACCGGGCATGACTTTCCCAATACAAAAGTTCACCAGGCATGACTTTCCCAATACAAAAAATCACCGGGCATGACTTTCCCAATACAAAAGTTCACCGGGCATGACTTTCCCAATACAAAGTTCACCGGAGATGACTTTCCCAATACAAAAGTTTACCGGGCATGACTTTGCCAATACAAAAGTTCACCGGAGATGACTTTCCCAATACAAATGTTCACCGGGCATGACTTTCCCAATACAAAAGTTCACCGGAGATGACTTTCCCAATACAAAAGTTCACCGGGCATGACTTTCCCAATACAAAAGTTCACCGGAGATGACTTTCCCAATACAAAAGTTCACCGGGCATGACTTTCCCAATACAAAAGTTCACCGGGCATGACTTTCCCAATACAAAAGTTCACCGGGCATGACTTTCCCAATACAAAAGTTCACCGGAGATGACTTTCTCAATACAAAAGTTCACCGGGCATGACTTTCCCAATACAAAAGTTCACCGGAGATGACTTTCCCAATACAAAAGTTCACCGGGCATGACTTTCCCAATACAAAAGTTCACCGGGCATGACTTTCCCAATACAAAAGTTCACCGGGCATGACTTTCCCAATACAAAAGTTCACCGGGCATGATTTTCCCAATACAAAAGTTCACCGGGCATGACTTTCCCAATACAAAAGTTCACCGGGCATGACTTTCCCAATACAAAAGTTCACCGGGCATGACTTTCCCAATACAAAAGTTCACCGGGCATGACTTTCCCAATACAAAAGTTCACCGGAGATGACTTTCTCAATACAAAAGTTCACCGGGCATGACTTTCCCAATACAAAAGTTCACCGGGCATGACTTTCCCAATACAAAAGTTCACCGGAGATGACTTTCCCAATACAAAAGTTCACCGGGCATGACTTTCCCAATACAAAAGTTCACCGGGCATGACTTTCCCAATACGAAAGTTCACCGGAGATGACTTTTCCAATACAAAAGTTCACCGGGCATGGCTTTCCCAACACAAAAGTTCACCGGGCATGACTTTCCCAATACAAAAGTTCACCGGGCATGACTTTCCCAATACAAAAGTTCACCGGGCATGACTTTCCCAATACAAAAGTTCACCGGAGATGACTTTCCCAATACAAAAGTTCACCGGAGATGACTTTCCCAATACAAAAGTTCACCGGGCATGACTTCCCATAACAAAAGTTCACCGGGCATGTCTTTCCCAATACAAAAGTTCACCGGGCATGACTTTCCCAATACAAAAGTTCACCGGGCATGACTTTCCCAATACAAAAGTTCACCGGGCATGACTTTCCCAATACAAAAGTTCACCGGGCATGACTTTCCCAATACAAAAGTTCACCGGGCATGACTTTCCCAATACAAAAGTTCACCGGAGATGACTTCCCAATACAAAAGTTCACCGGGCATGACTTTCCCATACAAATGTTCACCGGGCATGACTTTCCCAGTACAAAAGTTCACCGGGCATGACTTTCCCAATACAAAAGTTCACCGGGCATGACTTTCCAAATACAAAAGTTCACCGGGCATGACTTTCCCAATACAAAAGTTCACCGGAGATGACTTTCCCAATACAAAAGTTCACCGGAGATGACTTTCCCAATACAAAAGTTCACCGGGCATGACTTTCCCAATACAAAAGTTCACCGGGCATGACTTTCCCAATACAAAAGTTCACCGGGCATGACTTTCCCAATACAAAAGTTCACCGGGCATGACTTTTCCCATACAAAAGTTCACCGGAGATGACTTTCCCAATACAAAAGTTCACCGGGCATGACTTTCCCAATACAAAAGTTCACCGGAGATGACTTTTCCCATACAAAAGTTCACCGGGCATGACTTTCCCAATACAAATGTTCACCGGGCATGACTTTCCCTATACAAAAGTTCACCGGGCATGACTTTCCCAATACAAAAAATCACCGGAGATGACTTTCCCAATACAAAAGTTCACCGGGCATGACTTTCCCAATACAAAAGTTCACCGGGCATGACTTTCCCAATACAAAAGTTCACCGGGCATGACTTTCCCAATACAAAAGTTCACCGGAGATGACTTTCCCAATACAAAAGTTCACCGGGCATGACTTTCCCAATACAAAAGTTCACCGGGCTTGACTTTCCCAATACAAAAGTTCACCGGAGATGACTTTCCCAATACAAAAGTTCACCGGGCATGACTTTCCCAATACAAAAGTTCACCGGGCATGACTTTCCCAATACAAAAATTCACCGGAGATGACTTTCCCAATACAAAAGTTCACCGGGCATGACTTTCCCAATACAAAAGTTCACCGGAGATGACTTTTCCAATACAAAAGTTCACCGGGCATGGCTTTCCCAACACAAAAGTTCACCGGGCATGACTTTCCCAATACAAAAGTTCACCGGGCATGAATTTCCCAATACAAATGTTCACCGGGCATGACTTTGCCAATACAAAAGTTCACCGGAGATGACTTTCCCAATACAAAAGTTCACCGGGCATGACTTTCCCAATACAAAAGTTCACCGGAGATGACTTTCCCAATACAAAAGTGCACCGGGCATGACTTTCCCAATACAAAAGTTCACCGGGCATGACTTTCCCAATATAAAAGTTCACCGGGCATGACTTTCCCAATACAAAAGTTCACCGGGCATGACTTTTCCAATACAAAAGTTCACCGGGCATGACTTTCCCAATACAAAAAAATCACCGGAGATGACTTTCCCAATACAAAAGTTCACCGGAGATGACTTTCCCAATACAAAAGTTCACCGGGCATGACTTTCCCAATACAAAAGTTCACCGGGCATGACTTTGCCAATACAAAAGTTCACCGGAGATGGCTTTCCCAATACAAAAGTTCACCGGGCATGACTTTCCCAATACAAAAGTTCACCGGGCATGACTTTCCCAATTCAAAAGTTCACCGGAGATGACTTTTCCCATACAAAAGTTCACCGGAGATGACTTTTCCAATACAAAAGTTCACCGGGCATGGCTTTCCCAACACAAAAGTTCACCGGGCATGACTTTCCCAATACAAAAGTTCACCGGGCATGACTTTCCCAATACAAAAGTTCACCGGGCATGACTTTCCCAATACAAAAGTTCACCGGAGATGACTTTCCCAATACAAAAGTTCACCGGGCATGACTTTCCTAATACAAAAGTTCACCGGAGATGACTTTCCCAATACAAAAGTTCACCGGGCATGACTTTCCCAATACAAAAGTTCACCGGGCATGACTTTCCCAATACAAAAGTTCACCGGGCATGACTTTCCCAATACAAAAGTTCACCGGGCATGACTTTCCCAATATAAAAGTTCACCGGGCATGACTTTCCAAATACAAAAGTTCACCGGGCATGACTTTCCCAATACAAAAGTTCACCGGAGATGACTTTCCCAATACAAAAGTTCACCGGGCATGACTTTCCCAATAAAAAAGTTCACCGGGCATGACTTTCCCAATACAAAAGTTCACCGGGCATGACTTTCCAAATACAAAAGTTCACCGGGCATGACTTTCCCAATACAAAAGTTTACCGGAGATGACTTTTCCCATACAAAAGTTCACCGGGCATGAATTTCCCAATACAAATGTTCACCGGAGATGACTTTGCCAATACAAAAGTTCACCGGAGATGACTTTCCCAATACAAAAGTTCACCAGGCATGACTTTTCCCATACAAAAGTTCACCGGAGATGACTTTTCCCATACAAAAGTTCACCGGGCATGACTTTCCCAATACAAAAGTTCACCGGGCATGACTTTCCCAATACAAAAGTTCACCGGGCATGACTTTCCCAATACAAAAGTTCACCGGGCATGACTTTCCCAATACAAAAGTTCACCGGGCATGACTTTCCCAATACAAAAGTTCACCGGGCATGACTTTCCCAATGCAAAAGTTCACCGGGCATGACTTTCCCAATACAAAAGTTCACCGGGCATGACTTTCCCAATACAAAAAATCACCGGGCATGGCTTTCCCAATACAAAAGTTCACCGGGCATGACTTTCCCAATACAAAAGTTCACCGGGCATGACTTTCCCAATACAAAAGTTCACCGGGCATGACTTTCCCAATACAAAAGTTCACCGGGCATGACTTTCCCAATACAAAAGTTCACCGGGCATGACTTTCCCAATACAAAAGTTCACCGGGCATGACTTTCCCAATACAAAAGTTCACCGGGCATGACTTTCCCAATACAAAAGTACACCGGAGATGACTTTTCCCATACAAAAGTTCACCGGAGATGACTTTCCCAATACCAAAGTTCACCGGCATGACTTTTCCAATACAAAAGTTCACCGGGCATGACTTTCCCAATACAAAAGTTCACCGG
Source organism: Musca autumnalis (assembly GCF_047663935.1). Taxonomy (NCBI): domain Eukaryota; kingdom Metazoa; phylum Arthropoda; class Insecta; order Diptera; family Muscidae; genus Musca; species Musca autumnalis. The sequence continues at coordinate 113,757 of NW_027411839.1, forward strand.
GCATGACTTTCCCAATACAAAAGTTCACCGGGCATGAATTTCCCAATACAAATGTTCACCGGGCATGACTTTGCCAATACAAAAGTTCACCGGAGATGAATTTCCCAATACAAAAGTTCACCGGGCATGACTTTCCCAATACAAAAGTTCACCGGGCATGGCTTTCCCAACACAAAAGTTCACCGGGCATGGCTTTCCCAATACAAAAGTTCACCGGGCATGAATTTCCCAATACAAATGTTCACCGGGCATGAATTTGCCAATACGAAAGTTCACCGGAGATGACTTTCCCTATACAAAAGTTCACCGGGCATGACTTTCCCAATACAAAAGTTCACCGGGCATGACTTTCCCAAAACAAAAGTTCACCGGAGATGACTTTCCCAATACAAAAGTTCACCGGGCATGGCTTTCCCAACACAAAAGTTCACCGGGCATGACTTTCCCAATACAAAATTTCACCGGGCATGACTTTCTCAATACAAAAGTTCACCGGGCATGACTTTCCCAATACAACAGTTCACCGGAGATGACTTTCCCAATACAAAAGTTCACCGGGCATGACTTTCCCAATACAAAAGTTCACCGGGCATGACTTTCCCAATACAAAAGTTCACAGGGCATGACTTTCCCAATACAAAAGTTCACCGGAGATGACTTTTCCCATACAAAAGTTCACCGGGCATGGATTTCCCAACACAAAAGTTCACCGGGCATGACTTTCCCAATACAAAAGTTCACCGGGCATGACTTTCCCAATACAAAAGTTCACCGGGCATGACTTTCCCAAAACAAAAGTTCACCGGGCATGACTTTCCCAATACAAAAGTTCACCGGGCATGACTTTCCCAATGCAAAAGTTCACCGGTCATGATTTTCCCAATACAAAAGTTCACCGGAGATGACTTTCCCAATACAAAAGTTCACCGGGCATGACTTTCCCAATAAAAAAGTTCACCGGGCATGACTTTCCCAATACAAAAGTTTACCGGAGATGACTTTTCCCATACAAAAGTTCACCGGGCATGACTTTCCCAATACAAAAGTTCACCGGAGATGACTTTCCCAATACAAAATTTCACCGGGCATGACTTTCCCAATACAAAAGTTCACCGGAGATGACTTTCCCAATACAAAAGTTCACCGGGCATGACTTTCCCAATACAAAAGTTCACCGGAGATGACTTTCCCAATACAAAAGTTCACCGGGCATGACTTTCCCAATACAAAAGTTCACCGGGCATGACTTTCCCAATACAAAAGTTCACCGGGCATGACTTTCTCAATACAAAAGTTCACCGGGCATGACTTTCCCAATACAAAAGTTCACCGGAGATGACTTTCCCAATACAAAAGTTCACCGGGCATGACTTTCCCAATACAAAAGTTCACCGGAGATGACTTTCATAATACAAAAGTTCACCGGGCATGACTTTCCCAATACAAAAGTTCACCGGGCATGACTTTCCTAATACAAAAGTTCACCGGGCATGATTTTCCCAATACAAAAGTTCACCGGGCATGACTTTCCCAATACAAAAGTTCACCGGAGATGACTTTTCCAATACAAAAGTTCACCGGGCATGGCTTTCCCAACACAAAAGTTCACCGGGCATGACTTTCCCAATACAAAAGTTCACCGGGCATGACTTTCCCAATACAAAAGTTCACCGGGCATGACTTTCCCAATACAAAAGTTCACCGGGCATGGCTTTCCCAACACAAAAGTTCACCGGGCATGACTTTCCCAATACAAAAGTTCACCGGGCATGACTTTCCCAATACAAAAGTTTACCGGAGATGACTTTCCCAATACAAAAGTTCACCGGGCATGACTTTCCCAATACAAAAGTTCACCGGGCATGACTTTCCCAATACAAAAGTTCACCGGAGATGACTTTCCCAATACAAAAGTTCACCGGGCATGACTTTCCCAATACAAAAGTTCACCGGGCATGACTTTCCCAATACAAAAGTTCACCGGGCATGACTTTCCCAATACAAAAGTTCACCGGGCATGACTTTCCCAATACAAAAGTTCACCGGGCATGACTTTTCCCATACAAAAGTTCACCGGAGATGACTTTCCCAATACAAATGTTCACCGGGCATGACTTTCCCAATACAAAAGTTCACCGGAGATGACTTTCCCAATACAAAAGTTCACCGGGCATGACTTTCCCAATACAAAAGTTCACCGGGCATGACTTTCCAATACAAAAGTTCACCGGGCATGACTTTCTCAATACAAAAGTTCACCGGGCATGAATTTCCCAATACAAATGTTCACCGGGCATGACTTTGCCAATACAAAAGTTCACCGGAGATGACTTTCCCAATACAAAAGTTCACCGGGCATGAATTTCCCAATACAAATGTTCACCGGGCATGACTTTTCCAATACAAAAGTTCACCGGGCATGACTTTCCCAATACAAAAGTTCACCGGGCATGACTTTCCCAATACAAATGTTCACCGGGCATGACTTTCCCAATACAAAAGTTCACCGGGCATGACTTTCCCAATACAAAAGTTCACCGGAGATGACTTTCCCAATACAAAAGTTCACCGGGCATGACTTTCCCAATACAAAAGTTCACCTGAGATGACTTTCCCAATACAAAAGTTCACCGGGCATGACTTTCCCAATACAAAAGTTCACCGGAGATGACTTTCCTAATACAAAAGTTCACCGGGCATGACTTTCCCAATACAAAAGTTCACCGGGCATGACTTTCCCAATACAAAAGTTCACCGGGCATGACTTTCCCAATACAAAAGTTCACCGGGCATGGCTTTCCCAACACAAAAGTTCACCGGGCATGACTTTCCCAATACAAAAGTTCACCGGGCATGACTTTCCCAATACAAAAGTTTACCGGAGATGACTTTCCCAATACAAAAGTTCACCGGGCATGACTTTCCCAATGCAAAAGTTCACCGGGCATGACTTTCCCAATACAAAAGTTCACCGGAGATGACTTTCCCAATACAAAAGTTCACCGTGCATGACTTTCCCAATACAAAAGTTCACCGGGCATGACTTTCCCAATACAAAAGTTCACCGGGCATGACTTTCCCAATACAAAAGTTCACCGGGCATGACTTTCCCAATACAAAAGTTCACCGGGCATGACTTTCCCAATACAAAAGTTCACCGGGCATGACTTTCCCAATACAAAAGTTCACCGGAGATGACTTTCCCAATACAAAAGTTCACCGGGCATGACTTTCCCAATACAAAAGTTCACCGCGCATGACTTTCCCAATACAAAAGTTCACCGGGCATGACTTTCCCAATACAAAAGTTCACCGGAGATGATTTTTCCCATACAAAAGTTCACCGGGCATGAATTTTCCAATACAAATGTTCACCGGGCATGACTTTCCCAATACAAAAGTTCACCGGGCATGACTTTCCCAATACAAAAGTTCACCGGGCATGACTTTCCCAATACAAAAAATCACCGAAGATGACTTTCCCAATACAAAAGTTCACCGGAGATGACTTTTCCCATACAAAAGTTCACCGGAGATGACTTTCCCAATACAAAAGTTCACCGGGCATGACTTTCCCAATACAAAAGTTCACCGGGCATGATTTTCCGAATACAAAAGTTCACCGGGCATGACTTTCCCAATACAAAAGTTCACCGGAGATGACTTTTCCCATACAAAAGTTCACCGGAGATGACTTTCCCAATACAAACGTTCACCGGGCATGAATTTCCCAATACAAATGTTCACCGGGCATGACTTTGCCAATACAAAAGTTCACCGGAGATGACTTTCCCAATACAAAAGTTCACCGGGCATGACTTTCCCAATACAAAAGTTCACCGGGCATGACTTTCCCAATACAAAAGTTCACCGGGCATGACTTTCCCAATACAAAAGTTCACCGGAGATGACTTTTCCCATACAAAAGTTAACCGGAGATGACTTTCCCAATACAAAAGTTCACCGGGCGTGACTTTCCCAATACAATAGTTCACCGGGCATGACTTTCCCAATACAAAAAATCACCGGAGATGACTTTCCCAATACAAAAGTTCACCGGGCATGACTTTCCCAATACAAAAGTTCACCGGGCATGACTTTCCCAATACAAAAGTTCACCGGGCATGACTTTCCCAATACAAAAGTTCACCGGGCATGATTTTCCCAATACAAAAGTTCACCGGGCATGACTTTCCCAATACAAAAGTTCACCGGGCATGACTTTCCCAATACAAAAGTTCACCGGAGATGACTTTCCCAATACAAAAGTTCACCGGGCATGACTTTCCCAATACAAAAGTTCACCGGAGATGACTTTTCCAATACAAAAGTTCACCGGGCATGGCTTTCCCAACACAAAAGTTCACCGGGCATGACTTTCCCAATACAAAAGTTCACCGGGCATGAATTTCCCAATACAAATGTTCACCGGGCATGACTTTGCCAATACAAAAGTTCACCGGAGATGACTTTCCCAATACAAAAGTTCACCGGGCATGACTTTCCCAATACAAAAGTTCACCGGGCATGACTTTCCCAATACAAAAGTTCACCGGAGATGACTTTCCCAATGCAAAAGTTCACCGGGCATGACTTTCCCAATACAAAAGTTCACCGGGCATGACTTTCCCAATACAAAAGTTCACCGGGCATGACTTTCCCAATACAAAAGTTCACCGGGCATGACTTTCCCAATACAAAAGTTCACCGGGCATGACTTTCCCAATACAAAAGTTCACCGGAGATGACTTTGCCAATACAAAAGTTCACCGGGCATGAATTTCCCAATACAAAAGTTCACCGGGCATGACTTTCCCAATACAAAAGTTCACCGGGCATGACTTTCCCAATACAAAAGTTCACCGGAGATGACTTTCCCAATACAAAAGTTCACCGGGCATGACTTTCCCAATACAAAAGTTCAACGGGCATGACTTTCCCAATACAAAAGTTCACCGGGCATGACTTTCTCAATACAAAAGTTCACCGGGCATGAATTTCCCAATACAAATGTTCACCGGGCATGACTTTCCCAATACAAAAGTTCACCGGGCATGACTTTCTCAATACAAAAGTTCACCGGGCATGACTTTCCCAATACAAAAGTTCACCGGAGATAACTTTCCCAATACAAAAGTTCACCGGGCATGACTTTCCCAATACAAAAGTTCACCGGGCATGACTTTCCCAATACAAAAGTTCACCGGAGATGGCTTTCCCAATACAAAAGTTCACCGGGCATGACTTTCCCAATACAAAAGTTCACCGGGCATGACTTTCCCAATACAAAAGTTCACCGGAGATGACTTTTCCCATACAAAAGTTCACCGGAGATGTCTTTTCCAATACAAAAGTTCACCGGGCATGGCTTTCCCAACACAAAAGTTCACCGGGCATGACTTTCCCAATTCAAAAGTTCACCGGGCATGACTTTCCCAATACAAAAGTTCACCGGGCATGACTTTCCCAATACAAAAGTTCACCGGCCATGACTTTCCCAATACAAAAGTTCACCGGGCATGACTTTCCCAATACAAAAGTTCACCGGGCATGACTTACCCAATACAAAAGTTCACCGGGTATGACTTTCCTAATACAAAAGTTCACCGGGCATGACTTTCCCAATACAAAAGTTCACCGGGCATGACTTTCCCAATACAAAAGTTCACCGGAGATGACTTTTCCAATACAAAAGTTCACCGGGCATGGCTTTCCCAACACAAAAGTTCACAGGGCATGACTTTCCCAATACAAAAGTTCACCGGGCATGACTTTCCCAATACAAAAGTTCACCGGGCATGACTTTCCTAATACAAAAGTTCACCGGGCATGGCTTTCCCAACACAAAAGTTCACCGGGCATGACTTTCCCAATACAAAAGTTCACCGGGCATGACTTTCCCAATACAAAAGTTCACCGGGCATGACTTTCCCAATACAAAAGTTCACCGGGCATGGCTTTCCCAACACAAAAGTTCACCGGGCATGACTTTCCCAATACAAAAGTTCACCGGGCATGACTTTCTCAATAAAAAGTTCACCGGGCATGACTTTCCCAATACAAAAGTTCACCGGAGATGACTTTCCCAATACAAAAGTTCACCGGGCATGACTTTCCCAATACAAAAGTTCACCGGAGATGACTTTCCCAATACAAAAGTTCACCGGGCATGACTTTCCCAATACAAAAGTTCACCGGGCATGACTTTCCTAATCAAAAGTTCACCGGGCATGACTTTCCCAATACAAAAGTTCACCGGGCATGACTTTCCCAATACAAAAGTTCACCGGGCATGACTTTCCTAATACAAAAGTTCACCGGGCATGACTTTCCCAATACAAAAGTTCACCGGAGATGACTTTCCCAATACAAAAGTTCACCGGGCATGACTTTCCCAATACAAAAGTTCACCGGGCATGACTTTCCCAATACAAAAGTTCACCGGGCATGACTTTCCCAATACAAAAGTTCACCGGGCATGACTTTCCCCAATACAAAAGTTCACCGGGCATGACTTTCCCAATACAAAAGTTCACCGGGCATGACTTTCCCCAATACAAAAGTTCGACGGAGATGACTTTCCCAATACAAAAGTTCACCGGGCATGACTTTCCCAATACAAAAGTTCACCGGGCATGACTTTCTCAATACAAAAGTTCACCGGGCATGACTTTCCCAATACAAAAGTTCACCGGGCATGACTTTCCCAATACAAAAGTTCACCGGGCATGACTTTCCCAATACAAAAGTTCACCGGGCATGACTTTCCCAATACAAAAGTTCACCGGGCATGACTTTCCCAATGCAAAAGTTCACCGGGCATGACTTTCCCAATACAAAAGTTCACCGGGCATGACTTTCCCAATACAAAAGTTCACCGGAGATGACTTTCCCAATACAAAAGTTCACCGGGCATGACTTTCCCAATACAAAAGTTCACCGGGCATGACTTTCCCAATACAAAAGTTCACCGGAGATGTCTTTCCCAATACAAAAGTTCACCGGAGATGACTTTCCCAATACAAAAGTTCACCGGGCATGGCTTTCCCAACACAAAAGTTCACCGGGCATGACTTTCCCAATACAAAAGTTTACCGGAGATGACTTTTCCCCATACAAAAGTTCACCGGGCATGACTTTCCCAATACAAAAGTTCACCGGAGATGACTTTCCCAATACAAAAGTTCACCGGGCATGACTTTCCCAATACAAAAGTTCACCGGGCATGACTTTCTCAATACAAAAGTTCACCGGGCATGACTTTCCCAATACAAAAGTTCACCGGAGATGACTTTCCCAATACAAAAGTTCACCGGGCATGACTTTCCCAATACAAAAGTTCACCGGGCATCACTTTCCCAATACAAATGTTCACCGGGCATGACTTTCCCAATACAAAAGTTCACCGGGCATGACTTTCTCAATACAAAAGTTCACCGGGCATGACTTTCCCAATACAAAAGTTCACCGGGCATGGCTTTTCCAATACAAAAGTTCACCAGGCATGACTTTCCCAATACAAAAGTTCACCGGAGATGACTTTCATAATACAAAAGTTCACCGGGCATGCTTTCCCAATACAAAAGTTCACCGGAGATGACTTTTCCCATACAAAAGTTCACCGGGCATGACTTTCCCAATACAAAAGTTCACCGGAGATGGCTTTCCCAATACAAAAGTTCACCGGGCATGACTTTCCCAATACAAAAGTTCACCGGGCATGACTTTCCCAATACACAAGTTCACCGGGCATGACTTTATCAATACAAAAGTTCACCGGGCATGACTTTGCCAATACAAAAGTTCTCCGGAGATGACTTTCCCAATACAAAAGTTCACCGGACATGACTTTCCCAATACAAAAGTTCACCGGAGATGACTTTTCCCATACAAAAGTTTACCGGGCATGACTTTCCCAATACAAAAGTTCACCGGAGATGGCTTTCCCAATACAAAAGTTCACCGGGCATGACTTTCCCAATACAAAAGTTCACCGGGCATGACTTTCCCAATACAAAAGTTCACCGGGCATGACTTTCCCAATACAAAAGTTCACCGGAGATGACTTTCCCAATACAAAAGTTCACCGGGCATGACTTTCCCAATACAAAAGTTCACCGGGCATGACTTTCCCAATACGAAAGTTCACCGGGCATGACTTTCCCAATACAAAAGTTCACCGGGCATGACTTTCCCAATACAAAAGTTCACCGGGCATGACTTTCCCAATACAAAAGTTCACCGGGCATTACTTTCTCAATACAAAAGTTCACCGGAGATGACTTTCCCAATACAAAAGTTCACCGGAGATGACTTTTCCCATACAAAAGTTCACCAGGCATGACTTTCCCAATACAAAAGTTCACCGGGCATGACTTTCCCAATACAAAAGTTCACCGGGCATGACTTTCCCAATACGAAAGTTCACCGGAGATGGCTTTCCCAATACAAAAGTTCACCGGAGATGACTTTCCCAATACAAAAGTTCACCGCGCATGATTTTCCCAATACAAAAGTTCACCGGAGATGACTTTCCCATACAAAAGTTCACCGGAGATGACTTTCCCAATACGAAAGTTCACCGGAGATGCCTTTCCCAATACAAAAGTTCACCGGAGATGACTTTTCCCATACAAAAGTTCACCGGGCATGACTTTCCCAATACAAAAGTTCACCGGGCATGACTTTCCCAATACAAAAGTTCACCGGGGATGACTTTCCCATTACAAAAGTTCACCGGGCATGACTTTCCCAATACAAAAGTTCACCGGATATGACTTTCCCAATACAAATGTTCACCGGGCATGACTTTCCCAATACAAAAGTTCACCGGGCATGACTTTCCCAATACAAAAGTTTACCGGAGATGACTTTTCCCATACAAAAGTTCACCGGGCATGACTTTCCCAATACAAAAGTTCACCGGAGATGACTTTCCCAATACAAAAGTTCACCGGGCATGACTTTCCCAATACAAAAGTTCACCGGATATGACTTTCCCAATACAAATGTTCACCGGGCATGACTTTCCCAATACAAAAGTTCACCGGGCATGACTTTCCCAATACAAAAGTTCACCGGAGATGACTTTCCCAATACAAGAGTTCACCGGGCATGACTTTCCCAATACAAAAGTTCACCGGAGATGACTTTCCCAATACAAAAGTTCACCGGGCATGATTTTCCCAATACAAAAGTTCACCGGGCATGACTTTCCCAATACAAAAATCACCGGGCATGACTTTCCCAATACAAAAGTTCACCGGGCATGACTTTCCCAATACAAAAGTTCACCGGGCATGACTTTCCCAATACAAAAGTTCACCGGAGATGACTTTCCCAATACAAATGTTCACCGGGCATGACTTTCCCAATACAAAAGTTCACCGGGCATGACTTTCTCAATACAAAAGTTCACCGGAGATGACTTTCCCAATACAAAAGTTCACCGGGCATGACTTTCCAATACAAAAGTTCACCGGGCATGACTTTCCAATACAAAAGTTCACCGGGCATGACTTTCCCAATACAAATGTTCACCGGAGATGACTTTCCCAATACAAAAGTTCACCGGGCATGACTTTCCCAATACAAAAGTTCACCGGGCATGACTTTCCCAATACAAAAGTTCACCGGAGATGACTTTTCCCATACAAAAGTTCACCGGGCATGACTTTCCCAATACAAAAGTTCACCGGAGATGGCTTTCCCAATACAAAAGTTCACCGGGCATGACTTTCCCAATACAAAAGTTCACCGGGCATGACTTTCCCAATACACAAGTTCACCGGGCATGACTTTATCAATACAAAAGTTCACCGGGCATGACTTTGCCAATACAAAAGTTCTCCGGAGATGACTTTCCCAATACAAAAGTTCACCGGACATGACTTTCCCAATACAAAAGTTCACCGGAGATGACTTTTCCCATACAAAAGTTTACCGGGCATGACTTTCCCAATACAAAAGTTCACCGGAGATGGCTTTCCCAATACAAAAGTTCACCGGGCATGACTTTCCCAATACAAAAGTTCACCGGGCATGACTTTCCCAATACAAAAGTTCACCGGGCATGACTTTCCCAATACAAAAGTTCACCGGAGATGACTTTCCCAATACAAAAGTTCACCGGGCATGACTTTCCCAATACAAAAGTTCACCGGGCATGACTTTCCCAATACGAAAGTTCACCGGGCATGACTTTCCCAATACAAAAGTTCACCGGGCATGACTTTCCCAATACAAAAGTTCACCGGGCATGACTTTCCCAATACAAAAGTTCACCGGGCATTACTTTCTCAATACAAAAGTTCACCGGAGATGACTTTCCCAATACAAAAGTTCACCGGAGATGACTTTTCCCATACAAAAGTTCACCAGGCATGACTTTCCCAATACAAAAGTTCACCGGGCATGACTTTCCCAATACAAAAGTTCACCGGGCATGACTTTCCCAATACGAAAGTTCACCGGAGATGGCTTTCCCAATACAAAAGTTCACCGGAGATGACTTTCCCAATACAAAAGTTCACCGCGCATGATTTTCCCAATACAAAAGTTCACCGGAGATGACTTTCCCATACAAAAGTTCACCGGAGATGACTTTCCCAATACGAAAGTTCACCGGAGATGCCTTTCCCAATACAAAAGTTCACCGGAGATGACTTTTCCCATACAAAAGTTCACCGGGCATGACTTTCCCAATACAAAAGTTCACCGGGCATGACTTTCCCAATACAAAAGTTCACCGGGGATGACTTTCCCATTACAAAAGTTCACCGGGCATGACTTTCCCAATACAAAAGTTCACCGGATATGACTTTCCCAATACAAATGTTCACCGGGCATGACTTTCCCAATACAAAAGTTCACCGGGCATGACTTTCCCAATACAAAAGTTTACCGGAGATGACTTTTCCCATACAAAAGTTCACCGGGCATGACTTTCCCAATACAAAAGTTCACCGGAGATGACTTTCCCAATACAAAAGTTCACCGGGCATGACTTTCCCAATACAAAAGTTCACCGGATATGACTTTCCCAATACAAATGTTCACCGGGCATGACTTTCCCAATACAAAAGTTCACCGGGCATGACTTTCCCAATACAAAAGTTCACCGGAGATGACTTTCCCAATACAAGAGTTCACCGGGCATGACTTTCCCAATACAAAAGTTCACCGGAGATGACTTTCCCAATACAAAAGTTCACCGGGCATGATTTTCCCAATACAAAAGTTCACCGGGCATGACTTTCCCAATACAAAAAATCACCGGGCATGACTTTCCCAATACAAAAGTTCACCGGGCATGACTTTCCCAATACAAAAGTTCACCGGGCATGACTTTCCCAATACAAAAGTTCACCGGAGATGACTTTCCCAATACAAATGTTCACCGGGCATGACTTTCCCAATACAAAAGTTCACCGGGCATGACTTTCTCAATACAAAAGTTCACCGGAGATGACTTTCCCAATACAAAAGTTCACCGGGCATGACTTTCCAAT